>NC_090726.1:15356022-15358522 GCF_036898095.1 Palaemon carinicauda | reverse complement strand
TTCTAGCATTTTTCCATCGAATGGAACTCCAATTTCAAGAGCAATCAATTTCAACAATGCAAATAATCGTATTTTCTCGAATCTTCTTTACAGGAATTTTAAGCAAATATTTTAAATCTCCCGATTTGCAGCCAATGGATTAAATCATTTAAACTACGGATGTCTTATCTTAAACATAAGAAACACCAAAGCGATTTCGAAAGATTTATCCATTGCAAAAGAAAGGAAGTAAACGCTTAGTTTAAGCAGACGTTCAAATTCAGCCCATCTCCAACATTCGCGAGTCCTTACTACAATGGAGTTGCCATTGAATGATATATGTTGTATCTTAAATAAACCCATTAGGTTTATACAGTTATATCACCTTATATATATATATATATATATATATATATATATATATATATATATATATATATATATATATAATGTATAATCATCATCATAATCATCATCTCCTCCTACGCCTATTGACGCAAATGGCCTCCATAGATTTCGCCAGTCGTCCCTATCTTGAGCTTTTATATCAATACTTTACCATTCAAATATGTATGTATGTATATATATATATATATATATATATATATATATATATACTGTATACATATATATACACACACACACATATATATATATATATATATATATATATATATATATATATATATATATATATATATATATATATGTATATATATACAGTATATATATATATATATATATATATATATATATATATATATATATATATATATATATATATATATATATATATATATATATATATATATATAATTTATATACAGTTAAATTTACTCTCGGTAATGTATAAAATCTTCACAAAGATCAAATTGTGCTGAATAGACATAAAATTAGACTTTATTCAACCAAGAAAGCATGCAGTCTTTCGTAGTGAGTTTTCAATAACTGACCATGTCTATGTAATTAACCAGTTAAAATTCAATGGAGGATGACAAACCACTAATCCGGCCATTTATAGACTATGAGAAACCTTCTGATTCTGTCAAAACTTTAGCAGTAATGAAAGCCCTTCTAAGACGTGGAATAGATGAACAATTAAAGATATCTATTATAGGTATCTATACGGGAAATACAGCAATCCTAAAAATACAAAAAGATAGGGAGAAAATTCGAATTGAAAAAGGTGTTACACAGGAAGATCTCATCTCTCTTATATTATTTACAGCATGCATAGAAGTTTCTACGAATTTACATTGGGAAAATTTAGGAATTAACATTGACGGGGAATACTTTAACAACTTAAGATTTCCATATGACAGGAGGAATTAGAAAAGGTGGTAAAAGATTAGAATAGAGAAACCAGAAATGTAGGACTGAAAATAGATATGAGCAAAACTAAGATTATGTTCAATGAAAATGTGGAGACAACAAATAAGGGTTATGGCAAAACCTCCAGAGATTATTAACCCTTTTACCCCTAAAGGACGTACTGGTACGTTTCACAAAACTCATCCCTTTACCCCCATGGACGTACCGGTACGTCCTTGCAAAAAAATGCTATAAAATTTTTTTTTCATATTTTCCAAGAGAATGAGACCAACCTGACCTCTCTGTGACAAAAATTAAGGCTGTTAGAGCAATTTAAAAAAAAAATATACTGCAAAATGTGCTGGGGAAAAAATAACCCTTTGGGGGGTTAAAGGTTGGAAATTTCCAAAGAGCCTGTGGGTAAAAGGGTTAATGAATATACTTACATAGGACAGACAGTAAGTGTTCCCTCAGAACTTGATGTCGAAATTAAATGAAGGATAAATATAGCATGAAGAGCCTTTAGTAAGATAAATGAGATTATGAAAAGTATAATGCCGCTTTCTTTGAAAAGAAAAGTATCAAATCAGATGGTACTATCAATATTAACTTATGCATCAGAAACTAAGAGACTTATTAAAGCCTTAGAACATAAGCTACTTACATCTTAAAGGGATATTGAAACGATGATGATGGGAAAAAGATCAACATGGATACGAGAGCAAACAAAAGTAGACGATATTCTAACAACATGTAAGAAAAAGAAATAGACATGGGCAGGATATATAATGAGAATTTCGGACAATAGATGGACAATAAGAATGATAGAATAGGTCCCCCAAAAAAGCAGTGGAATGAGAAGACGGTGGATTAACGAACTGAGAAAATTTGTGTTTAGACTTTCATAGAAAGACCATAAACAGACGCACGTAGAAAGCAATGTCTGAGCCCTTTGTCCAGCAGTGGACTTGTTATGGCTAATGATTATATATATATATATATATATATATATATATATATATATATATATATATATATATATATATATATATATATATATATATATATATATATATATATATGTATATATATATATATATACATACATATATATATATATATATATATATATATATATATATATATATATATATATATATATATATATATATACATTATATATATATATATATATATATATATATATATA
>NC_090726.1:15338522-15346022 GCF_036898095.1 Palaemon carinicauda | reverse complement strand
AAGTTCTGAGAATAACACGCAACTCCCAGACGATAGTATATATGAACACTGACTATCTGAAAGATCTCTTTACTTTACACTCAAAACAAAACTGGGTCATTACTTTACTCTTAACAGGAACTATTTTTGCATCGACCTCTTACTTCGGTTCTTAGTCAGGGGACACGAGGAAAGCACTGAGAAAAGTATTGGTGATGGAAATAATACACACTTTACGAAAATGAAAATATTTTATAAAAAGTCATCAATCCAAAATTAACACCAAAATTAAATCACTCGAAATATTAGACCTGAACTGAACCTTAGACTAAGACAAAAAGAAAAACACTTAAAAAAAATTATACAATAACTTGTTTCACTAGAAGTTAATTTATAAAAATATTTAATTTTCACAATTAATGAAATATTTTCACACTTTACCACTACAGAAAATAAATCAAATTTACATTAACATATACATAACCGTTACACTTACGTCCTTTAGCTCACACAAGGTTACCGATCGGTTAAGCAAATGTAAATACACTTCTCTGTTGGACCTAATTACACAAGGCCAGTTACAAAGAAATTTTATTATATAAAATGTACTTACATAAACACTCCACTTTGAAATTAATCGCTGAATAATATCACCAATGTTTGATTCAACACTATACACGGAATATGTTGGAAAGAAATCGCCCTTCACGTTCTGCGAGGAAAAAACTATTCACGTTTGAGAGGAATTATTTGATGGCTTGAAAAATGCTGGAGAGGACTGTCGGACGATGTCTCTTCTGAGGGTTAGGCTAGATCTCTCTGTCTCCTATGCATTGCTAGGTCCTAATATATTAAATTGATTCACTCTAGAAATTTCTAGTAAATAATTCTCGCAGAGTGGAGGCATGGCTCTAGCGGCGTAAGGTTGCCAGCTTAGTAGTTTGAAGAAAGGGTACTAACACTGCCTGTGAGGCAACTCTCTCTCGGCTAACTCCGCCTACCTCCTCTCGTAACATTAAAAAAAGAATAAACCTTAGTCTAGAATTTTCATGCCTCTTCCAACCACGTAGAAACATGATGCAATCCGTAGCGTGTCATACAGCATACCTTTTAACAAGTTTACATAAGACTTTGTAACTAAACTACGTGAAATGAAAATTTATTTCTTTAAAATGATGTAAATTTACATGTACGGAACTGAATGAAAATGTAACTAAATGAATGACGAAACTTTCATGTGATTTACACACGTTACTTATTCCTACACTAGTGGAACTCACATTACGAGCTGTCGATACATCTCTTAAATACATAAATATAATATGTGAATAAAATATTCTGCTCTTATGAAGACCAGCTTCGTAAGAATATATATATATATATATATATATATATATATATATATATATACGTGACTCGTTCGATGACTCACATATACATACTTTGTATTCATGATAAGCATATTTTAACAATACACATCACATACAATATAGCACGCTAAAACATCATGAAATAATTCGTGATCCATCTCCCAGTTTTCCTTCAAACAAGAAGACTATATCGGATGTTTATTATAAAAACAAACTCTAAAACTTTCGATGTAAAATGATCTCTTTATCAGAACATTTCATCTAGGCTATCCATATCTCTCTCTCTCTCTCTCTCTCTCTCTCTCTCTCTCTGCCGATCGCTATCTCAAGATTGGAGAGTTTATCTTACGTAATACATTATTATTATTATTATTATTATTATTATTATTTCTTGCCAAGCTACATCCATAGTTGGAAAAGCAGGATGCTATAAGCCCAGGGGCTCCAGCACGTAAAATAGCCCAGTGAGGAAAGGAAACAAGAAAAAATAAAATATTTCAGGAACAGTAACATTAAAACAAATATTTCCTAAATATACTATAAAAACTTTAACAAAACAAGAGGAAGAGAAATTAGATAGAATAGTGTGCCCGAGTTTACCCTCAAGCAAGAGAACTCTAACCCAAGGCAGTGGAAGACCATGGTACAGAGGCACTACCCAAGACTAGAGAATAGAAGAGCTGCTTACCATACCTAAAGAGCCCCTTCTACCCTACCCAAGAGGAAAGTGGCCACTGAGCAATTACAGTGCAGTAGTTAACCCCTTGGGTTAAGAATTGTTTGGTAATCTCAGTGTTGTCAAGTGTATGAGGACAGAGGAGAATAAGAATAGGCCATGCTACCATTTTTCTCTTATACTGAATAGGTATTCTTAAAAGAAATATCTAAAGTCCATTTCTTTTATCGATGCAGATTTGCACCGACTCGCAGCGGTGCCCTTTTAGCTCGGAAAAGTTTCCTGATCGCTGATTGGTTAGAATTATCTCGTCCAACCAATCAGCGATCAGGAAACTTTTCCGAGCTTAAAGGGCACCGCTGCGAGTCGGTGCAAATCTGCATCGCTAAAAGAAATTGACTATAGAAAACATAAGTCAAGTCATGATAGTAAGGCTGTTGTTGTATTTTTATGAAAATTGGTTCTAGTTTATACTAAAATACAAATTTCAACCAGTGAGGTTTTTCATATAAAAACATGGGAAACTTTATTCTGTGAAAAACCGAAAAACACACAAAAAAATCTCATGTTCTCAGTGATATTTTAGGACTATTTTATTGCATATTTCGAAAAGGAATTAATCATACTTTAACTTGAACCAAATTTCATTTTGAACACATTTAGATTTATGTAATGCATGCTTTTGCAGATACAACCGTTACAGAGATATAACCCGATTTTGTTATAATAAAAATCTCCAGTAAAAAAATAAGATTCTGGTTGAACTACAACGAAAAAAAAAAAAAAACTTATCTTTTATGAAAGATTTAAGGAAAAATGAAGTTTTGTAACGTGATTCATTCTTGAGAGTATTCAGCAATAGACTAGCTGGCAATTCACTAGTTGCCAAATATTAGAAATAATTGTGTTATAACAAAAGCTATTCCAAAACTAAATTGCACTATAAAGGAAAGCTACACTTCCAGTCTGACTCTGATAATTATTTTTTTTTCTATCTAGTTATCTTCTCTCATTCATAAAAACGACTCAAACATTAAGGATACATTGATCAGCATTCTCTCTCTCTCTCTCTCTCTCTCTCTCTCTCTCTCTCTCTCTTCTATCCTTTTAAACCGTGCCAGACGTAGACGCATGAAATTTTGTTTCCTTCTACCTAGCTCTCTTATCTCATTCATAAAAGCGACTCAAACATTGAGGATACATTGATCAGCATTCTCTCTCTCTCTCTCTCTCTCTCTCTCTCTCTCTCTCTCTCTCTCTCTCTCTCTCTCTCTCTCTCTCCTCTATCCTTTAAACGAGTCGTCAACAACCGTGTCAGACGTAGACGCATGAAATTTTGTTTCCTTCTCGTATCCATCACACCGTCAGACATTTAGCCATTTAGCACAAAAGCTACAAAAGATCATTGAAGTTACCATTCGTTTAATACGCCTGACTCAGTAATGAAACTACGCAAATAAAGTTGCAATTTCCGGTCTAAAAGATGCTACGCCTGGCGTCTGTCTTTTCCCTTTAACTCACAGGAGCCAGTGAGGAGTCTAACATCTCCGCCCTTTTCTCTCCGTCAGTGGTGTACTTTTTCCCTTTTGTTTATTCACTGATCCTCACGGAATTCTAAATATGTGTACATATATGTATGTAAACTCGGGAGTGAATCCTATAGGCCTATTTGTATAATCACTGATCCTCACGGAATTCTAAATATGTGTACATAGATGTATGTCAACTCTGGAGTGAATACTATGGGCCTATTTGTTTATTCACTGATCCTCACGGAATTCTAAATATGTGTACATAGATGTATGTCAACTCGGGAGTGAATACTATAGGCCTATTTGTTTATTCACTGATCCTCACGGAATTCTAAATATGTGAACATATATGTTATTAAACTCGGGAGTGAATACTATAGGCCTATTTGTTTATTCACTGATCCTCACGGAATTCTAAATATGTGTACATATATGTTTGTAAACACGGGAGTGAATACTATGGGCCTATTTGTTTATTCACTGATCCTCACGGAATTCTAAATATGTGAACATATATGTTATTAAACTCGGGAGTGAATACTATAGGCCTATTTGTTTATTCACTGATCCTCACGGAATTCTAAATATGTGTACATATATGTTTGTAAACACGGGAGTGAATACTATGGGCCTATTTGTTTATTCACTGATCCTCACGGAATTCTAAATATGTGTCCATAGATGTATGTCAACTCGGGAGTGAATACTATAGGCCTATTTGTTTATTCACTGATCCTCACGGAATTCTAAATATGTGAACATATATGTTATTAAACTCGGGAGTGAATACTATAGGCCTATTTGTTTATTCACTGATCCTCACGGAATTCTAAATATGTGTACAAATATGTATGTAAAAGGAGTGAATACCATGGGCCTATTTGTTTATTCACTGATCCTCACGGTATTATAAATATGTGTACATAGATGTATGTCAACTCGGGAGTGAATACTATGGGCCTATTTGTTTATTCACTGATCCTCACGGAATTCTAAATATGTGTACATAGATGTATGTCAACTCGGGAGTGAATACTATGGGCCTATTTGTTTATTCACTGATCCTCACGGAATTCTAAATATGTGTACATAGATGTATGTCAACTCGGGAGTGAATACTATGGGCCTATTTGTTTATTCACTGATCCTCACGGAATTCTAAATATGTGTACATATATGTATGTAAACTCGGGAGTGAATACTATGGGCCTATTTGTTTATTCACTGATCCTCACGGAATTCTAAATATGTGTACAAATATGTATGTAAAAGGAGTGAATACCATGGGCCTATTTGTTTATTCACTGATCCTCACGGTATTCTAAATATGTGTACATAGATGTATGTCAACTCGGGAGTGAATACTATGGGCCTATTTGTTTATTCACTGATCCTCACGGAATTCTAAATATGTGTACATATATGTATGTAAACTCGGGAGTGAATACTATGGGCCTATTTGTTTATTCACTGATCCTCACGGAATTCTAAATATGTGTACATATATGTATGTAAACTCGGGAGTGAATACTATGGGCCTATTTGTTTATTCACTGATCATTTGATACTATCGCTAGAGAGTTATGGGGTCCTTTGACTGGCCAGACAGTACTACATAGGACCCTTCTCTCAGGTTACGGTTCTTTCCCTTTGCCTACACAGACACCGAATAGTCTGAACTATTCTCTACAGATTTTCCTCTGTCCCCATACACCTGAAAATAATGAGATTTTTACACAATTCTTCTTCACCCAAAGGGTTAACTACTGCACTGTAATTGTTCAGTGGCTACTTTCCTCTTGGGTAGGGTAGAAGATAGACTCTTTAGCTATGGTAAGCAGCTCTTCTCCAAAATCAAACCCTTGCTCTCTAGTCTTGGGTAGTGCCATAGCCTGTGTACTATGGTCTTCCACTTTTTTGAGTTAGAGTTCTCTTGCTTGAGGGTACACTCGGGCACACTATCATATTTAATTTCTTTTCCTTTTGTTTTGTTAAAGTTTATATAGTTTATATAGGCGATATTTATTTTCATGTTACTCTTCGTAAATTATTTAATTTTTCCGTTTTTTCCTTTCCTCACTGGGCTATTTTCCCTGTTGGAGCCCCTGGGCTTATAGCATCCTGCTTTTCCAACTAGGGTTGTAGCTTAGCAAGTAATAATAATAATAATAATAATAATAATAATAATAATAATGATTCATAGTGTTGTGGAGAGAGCAACGAGGAACCTAGAACCGTAATAATAATAATAATAATAATAATAATAATAATAATAATAATAATAATAATCTTATCGATTTACTAATGTGACGGTGAAGTCCGGTATTTCACATCGCTTCTATTCGTAGACGCATCGAGAGTAACATTGGCAAAGGCTTATACGTTTACATCGGATCACTTTAGATTTCTAAATCAAAATTTCACCGAAATGATCATGATATTTAAATGTCCCCAAGAAAGAAGTAAAGCCATTTGCCCGTCATTATTAAATGGTGCAGAAGAAGAAGAAGAAGAAGAAGAAGAATGCCTCCAAGAAAGAAGTAAAGCCATTTGCCCAAGTCATTACTAAATGGTGCAGAAGAAGAAGAAGAAGAAGAAGAAACAAGCAAAACAAACAATGCCATAGCCGTGGTGTAATTTGCTATGATCAACGGTCGGCTGGAAATGGACGTTGGAGCTTGAACTTTTAAACCGCTTTGTAATATTTCTCTGAAATCGAGAGATTTTATACATATAACGTTACTGTTAAATGTGTAATCGGCGATTTCATGATATTAAACTTTGCATTGAATACGTGTGAAGCACTGAAAATGTGAGCCAGAGATTAGCCTACATGAAATCACTTAAGGATGCCAGTTGTGATGATTAAATCCTTTGCGTAATATTTCATCAGTTTAACATGTAGGAGCTCCTCTCCTACTTGTTTTTTTCCTTTCTGAATTTAGTAGGATATTATTATTATTATTATTATTTGCTAAGCTACTACCCTAGTTGGAAAAGCAGGATGCTATAGGCTCAGGGGCTCCAACAGGGAAAATAGCCCTGTGAGGAAAGAAAAAAAGAGAAAATAAAATATTTTAAGAAGAGTAACAACGACAAAATAAATATCTCCTATATAAACTATAAAAACTTTAACAAAAGAAGAGGTAGAGAAATAAGACAGAAGAGTTTGCTCGAGTGTACCCTCAAGCAAGAGAACTCTAACCCAAGACAGTGGAAGACCAGGGTACAGAAGCCATGGCACTACCCAAGACTAGAGAACAATGGTTTGATTTTGGAGTGTCCTTCTCCTAGAAGAGCTGCTGACCATAGCTAAAGAGTCTCTTCTACCCTTACCAAGAGGAAAGTACCCACGGAATAATTACAATGCAGTAGTTAACCCCTTGAGCGAAGAAGAATTGTTTAGTAATCTCAGTGTTGTCAGGTGTATGAGGACAGAGGAGAATCTGTAAAGAATAGGACAGACTATTCGGCGTATGTGTAGGCAAAGAGAAAGAATCGTAACCAGAGAGAAGGATCTAATGTAGTACTGTCTGGCCAGTCAAAGGACCCCATAACTCTATGGTGGTAGTATTTCAACGGGTGACTGGTGCCCTGGCCAACCTACTACCTACATGAAATTAAATTTGTATTTTTCAATCGTATTTGGGCTAATTAATTCAATCTCCAGAAAGTAAAGCTCTACCGACCTTTACAGGAAATTTAATTTATGAATAGGTTAGCAAATGCTTAATTGAATATCGTTGAAAAGCTCGTAAAAAGACTTTCCTTTATCACAATGATAACCTGCTGTTTCCTCCGATGCCTTAGATGACCGCGGAGGTAGCAGCAGTAGGGGATTCAGCATTATGAAGCTTCATCTGTGGTGGATAACGGGGGAGGGTGGGCTGTGGCACCCTAGCAGTACCAGCTGAACTCGGTTGAGTCCCTTGTTAGGCTGGGA
>NC_090726.1:15318522-15328522 GCF_036898095.1 Palaemon carinicauda | reverse complement strand
CAAGCGCCATTTTTCGGCCAGGCGATGAAGCCAAGCAAGCCAGGCGGTGAAGCCAAGCGCCATTTTTTGGCCGGGCGGTGAAGCCAAGCGCCATTTTTTGGCCGGGCGGTGGAGCCAAGCAAGCCAGGCGGTGAAGCCAAGCGCCATTTTTTTGCCGGGCGGTGAAGCCAAGCAGGCCAAGCGGTGAAGCCAAGCGCCATTGTTGTGCCGGGCGGTGAAGCCAAGCGGGCCAGGTGGTGAAGCCAAGCGCCATTTTTTGGCCGGGCGGTGAAGCCAAGCGCCATTGTTGTGCCGGGCGATGAAGCCAAGCGGGCCAGGCGGTGAAGCCAAGCGCCATTGTTGTGCCGGGCGGTGAAGCCAAGCGCCATTGTTGTGCCGGGCGGTGAAGCCAAGCAGGCCAGGCGGTGAAGCCAAGCGCCATTGTTGTGCCGGGCGATGAAGCCAAGCGGGCCAGGCGGTGAAGCCAAGCGCCATTTTTTGGCCGGGCGGTGAAGCCAAGCAGGCCAGGCAGTGAAGCCAAGTGCCATTGTTGTGCTGGGCGGTGAAGCCAAGCAGGCCAGGCGGTGAAGCCAAGCGCCATTGTTGTGCCGGGCGATGAAGCCAAGCGGGTCAGGTGGTGTAGCCAAGCGCCATTTTTTGGCCGGGCGGTGAAGCCAAGCGCCATTGTTGTGCCGGGCGATGAAGCCAAGCGGGCCAGGCGGTGAAGCCAAGCGCCATTGTTGTGCCGGGCGGTGAAGCCAAGCAGGCCAGGCGGTGAAGCCAAGCGCCATTGTTGTGCCGGGCGATGAAGCCAAGCGGGCCAGGCGGTGAAGCCAAGCGCCATTTTTTGGCCGGGCTGTGAAGCCAAGCAGGCCAGGCGGTGAAGCCAAGCGCCATTGTTGTGCCGGGCGATGAAGCCAAGCAGGCCAGGCGGTGAAGCCAAGCCCCATTTTTTGGCCGGGCGGTGAAGCCAAGCGCCATTTTTTGGCCGGGCGGTGAAGCCAAGCAAGCCAGGCGGTGAAGCCAAGCGCCATTGTTGTGCCAGGCGATGAAGCCGAGCGGGCCAGGCGGTGAAGCCAAGCGCCATTGTTGTGCCGGGCGGTGAAGCCAAGCAGGCCAGGCGGTGAAGCCAAGCAGGCCAGGCGGTGAAGCCAAGCAGGCCAGGCGGTGAAGCCAAGCGCCATTGTGGTGCCGTGCGATGAAGCCAAGCGGGCCAGGCGATGAAGCCAAGAGCCATTTTTTGGCCGGGCGGTGAAGCCAAGCAAGCCAGGCGGTGAAGCCAAGCGCCATTGTTGTGCCGGGCGGTGAAGCCAAGCAGGCCAGGCGGTGAAGCCAAGCGCCATTGTTGTGCCGGGCGATGAAGCCAAGCGGGCCAGGTGGTGAAGCCAAGCGCCATTTTTTGGCCGGGCGGTGAAGCCAAGCGCCATTGTTGTGCCGGGCAATGAAGCCAAGCGGGCCAGGCGGTGAAGCCAAGCGCCATTGTTGTGCCGGGCGGTGAAGCCAAGCAGGCCAGGCGGTGAAGCCAAGCGCCATTGTTGTGCCGGGCGATGAAGCCAAGCGGGCCAGGCGGTGAAGCCGAGCGCCATTTTTTGGCCGGGCGGTGAAGCCAAGCAGGCCAGGCGGTGAAGCCAAGCGCCATTGTTGTGCCGGGCGATGAAGCCAAGCGGGCCAGGCGGTGAAGCCGAGCGCCATTTTTTGGCCGGGCGGTGAAGCCAAGCAGGCCAGGCGGTGAAGCCAAGCGCCATTGTTGTGCCGGGCGATGAAGCCAAGCGGGCCAGGCGGTGAAGCCGAGCGCCATTTTTTGGCCGGGCGGTGAAGCCAAGCAGGCCAGGCGGTGAAGCCAAGCGCCATTGTTGTGCCGGGCGATGAAGCCAAGCGGGCCAGGCGGTGAAGCCGAGCGCCATTTTTTGGCCGGGCGGTGAAGCCAAGCAGGCCAGGCGGTGAAGCCAAGCGCCATTGTTGTGCCGGGCGATGAAGCCAAGCGGGCCAGGCGGTGAAGCCGAGCGCCATTTTTTGGCCGGGCGGTGAAGCCAAGCAGGCCAGGCGGTGAAGCCAAGCGCCATTGTTGTGCCGGGCGATGAAGCCAAGCGGGCCAGGCGGTGAAGCCAAGCGCCATTTTTTCGGCCGGGCGGTGAAGCCAAGCAGGCCAGGCTGTGAAGCCAAGCGCCATTATTGTGCCGGGCATTGAAGCCAAGCAGGCCAGGCGATGAAGCCAAGCGCCATTGTTGTGCCGGGCGATGAAGCCAAGCGGGCCAGGCGGTGAAGCCAAGCGCAATTTTTTGGCCTGGCGGTGAAGCCAAGCAGGCCTGGCGGTGAAGCCAAGCAGGCCAGGCGGGGAAGCCAAGCGCCATTTTTTGGCCAGGCGGTGAAGCCAAGCGCCATTGTTGTGCCGGGCAATGAAGCCAAGCGGGCCAGGCGGTGAAGCCAAGCGCCATTTTTTGGCCTGGCGGTGAAGCCAAGCAGGCCAGGCGGTGAAGCCAAGCAGGCCAGGCGGTGAAGCCAAGCACCATTGTTGTGCCGGGCGATGAAGCCAAGCGGGCCAGGTGGTGAAGCCAAAAGTCATTTTCCTCACTCATTCATCAGTATTAGAGGTTCTTCACCTGCATAGCCAGTCCTTAAACCTAAAAAAAAAAACCTTAAATCTAAAAAAAAAAAAAATAATTCAACAATCCTACGCGCTTCTGTTGTGCCAGGCGATGAAGCCAAGCGGGCCAGGTGGTGAAGCCAAGCGCCATTGTAGGCCGGGCGGTGAAGCCAAGCGCCATTTTATGGCCGGGCGGTGAAACCAAGCAGGCCAGGCAGTGAAGCCAAGCGCCATTGTTGTGCCGGGCGATGAAGCCAAGCGGGCCAGGTGGTGAAGCCAAGCGCCATTATTTGGCCGGGCGGTGAAGCCAAGTGCCATTTTATGGCTGGGCGGTGAAACCAAGCAGGCCAGGTGGTGAAGCCAAGCGCCATTGTTGTGCCGGGCGATGAAGCCAAGCGGGCCAGGTGGTGAAGCCAAGTGCCATTATTTGGCCGGGCGGTGAAGCCAAGTGCCATTTTATGGCCGGGCGGTGAAGCCAAGCAGGCCAGGTGGTGAAGCCAAGCGCCATTGTTGTGCCGGGCGGTGAAGCCAAGCGGGCCAGGTGGTGAAGCCAAGCGCCATTTATTGGTCATTTATGTATATATATATATATATATATATATATATATATATTATATATATATATATATATATATATATATATATATATATATATACATATAAATTAATTACTACATACTATTACCAAAGTGACATATATAAGGGTTTCGCCCCTACCAAGGAGCTCATCAGGTGGGTTTTGCCTACATCCATTATTGTAGGCTTGGTTCCCACGACCCTTCTTCCTTCCCTCCCTATTTCTATTTATTTTTCATATCAATTCAAAATTCATCAGTACTTCATGAATGTCTTATGATAATTCACGACTTGTATATGAGTTGGATTACTTAGAGAAGCAATTTGAAACTTACTTCAGCATTCAGGGCATTGAACTTACGGGTTTTTCCGCCACGCCAGAGGTTGCCCTTCCTTCTGAAATAGCTTTCGGCCAACTCCCCTCATTCCAGCTAGCTTATTATTGGTGTCATGACTTGTATATGAGTTGGATTACTTTGAGAAGCAATTTGAAACCTACTTCAGCATTCTGGGCATTGAACTTACGGGTTTTTCCGCCGCGCCAGAGGTTGCCCTTCCTTCTGAAATAGCTTTCGGCCAACTTCCCTCATTGCAGCTAGCTTATTATTGGTGTCATGACTTGTATATGAATTGGATTACTTTGAGAAGCAATTTGAAACCTACTTCAGCATTCTGGGCATTGAACTTACGGGTTTTTCCGCCGCGCCAGAGGTTGCCCTTCCTTCTGAAATAGCTTTCGGCCAACTTCCCTCATTGCAGCTAGCTTATTATTGGTGTCATGACTTGTATATGAATTGGATTACTTTGAGAAGCAATTTGAAACCTACTTCAGCATTCTGGGCATTGAACTTACGGGTTTTTCCGCCGCGCCAGAGGTTGCCCTTCCTTCTGAAATAGCTTTCGACCAACTTCCCTCATTGCAGCTAGCTTATTATTGGTGTCATGACTTGTATATGAATTGGATTACTTTGAGAAGCAATTTGAAACCTACTTCAGCATTCTGGGCATTGAACTTACGGGTTTTTCCGCCGCGCCAGAGGTTGCCCTTCCTTCTGAAATAGCTTTCGGCCAACTTCCCTCATTGCAGCTAGCTTATTATTGGTGTCATGACTTGTATATGAATTGGATTACTTTGAGAAGCAATTTGAAACCTACTTCAGCATTCTGGGCATTGAACTTACGGGTTTTTCCGCCGCGCCAGAGGTTGCCCTTCCTTCTGAAATAGCTTTCGGCCAACTTCCCTCATTGCAGCTAGCTTATTATTGGTGTCATGACTTTTATATGAATTGGATTACTTTGAGAAGCAATTTGAAACCTACTTCAGCATTCTGGGCATTGAACTTACGGGTTTTTCCGCCGCGCCAGAGGTTGCCCTTCTTTCTGAAATAGCTTTCGGCCAACTTCCCTCATTGCAGCTAGCTTATTATTGGTGTCATGACTTGTATATGAATTGGATTACTTTGTGAAGCAATTTGAAACCTACTTCAGCATTCTGGGCATTGAACTTACGGGTTTTTCCGCCGCGCCAGAGGTTGCCCTTCCTTCTGAAATAGCTTTCGGCCAACTTCCCTCATTGCAGCTAGCTTATTATTGGTGTCATGACTTGTATATGAATTGGATTACTTTGAGAAGCAATTTGAAACCTACTTCAGCATTCTGGGCATTGAACTTACGGGTTTTTCCGCCGCGCCAGAGGTTGCCCTTCCTTCTGAAATAGCTTTCGGCCAACTTCCCTCATTGCAGCTAGCTTATTATTGGTGTCATGACTTGTATATGAATTGGATTACTTTGAGAAGCAATTTGAAACCTACTTCAGCATTCTGGGCATTGAACTTACGGGTTTTTCCGCCGCGCCAGAGGTTGCCCTTCCTTCTGGAATAGCTTTTGGCCAACTTCCCTCATTCCAGCTAGCTTATTATTGGTGTCATGACTTGTATATGAATTGGATTACTTTGAGAAGCAATTTGAAACCTACTTCAGCATTCTGGGCATTGAACTTACGGGTTTTTCCGCCGCGCCAGAGGTTGCCCTTCCTTCTGAAATAGCTTTCGGCCAACTTCCCTCATTGCAGCTAGCTTATTATTGGTGTCATGACTTGTATATGAATTGGATTACTTTGAGAAGCAATTTGAAACCTACTTCAGCATTCTGGGCATTGAACTTACGGGTTTTTCCGCCGCGCCAGAGGTTGCCCTTCCTTCTGAAATAGCTTTCGTCCAACTTCCCTCATTGCAGCTAGCTTATTATTGGTGTCATGACTTGTATATGAATTGGATTACTTTGAGAAGCTATTTGAAACCTACTTCAGCATTCTGGGCATTGAACTTACAGGTTTTTCCGCCGCGCCAGAGGTTGCCCTTCCTTCTGAAATAGCTTTCGGCCAACTTCCCTCATTGCAGCTAGCTTATTATTGGTGTCATGACTTATATATGAATTGGATTACTTTGAGAAGCAATTTGAAACCTACTTCAGCATTCTAGGCATTGAACTTACGGGTTTTTCCGCCGCGCCAGAGGTTGCCCTTCCTTCTGAAATAGCTTTCGGCCAACTCCCCTCATTCCAGCTAGCTTATTAGTGGTCAGTCGTGATTGATGACATTTGAAATTTCGTGGTGAAGCCAAGGGTCATTGTTGGGCCAGGTGGTGAAGCCTAGCGTCATGTTTAGACCGGGCGGTTAAGCCAAGTTGGCCAGGCGGTGAAGCCAAGCGCCATTGTAGGCCAGGCGGTGAAGCCAAGCGCGATTTTTCGGCCGGGCGATGAAGCCAAGCGCCATTTTTTGGCCGGGCGGTGAAGCCAAGCAGGCCAGGCGGTGAAGCCAAGCGCCATTGTTGTGCCGGGCGATGAAGCCAAGCGGGCCAGGCGGTGAAGCCAAGCGCCATTTTTTGGCCGGGCGGTGAAGCCAAGCAGGCCAGGTGGTGAAGCCAAGTGCCATTGTTGTGCCGGGCGATGAAGCCAAGCGGGCCAGGCGGTGAAGCCAAGCGGGCCAGGCGGTGAAGCCAAGCGGGCCAGGCGGTGAAGCCAAGCGGGCCAGGCGGTGAAGCCAAGCGCCATTTTATGGCCGGGCGGTGAAGCCAAGCAGGCCAGGCGGTGAAGCCAAGCGCCATTGTTGTGCTGGGCGATGAAGCCAAGCGGGCCAGGCGGTGAAGCCAAGCGCCATTTTTTGGCCGGGCGGTGAAGCCAAGCAGGCCAGGCGGTGAAGCCAAGCGCCATTGTTGTGCCGGGCGATGAAGCCAAGCGGGCCAGGCGGTGAAGCCAAGCGCCATTTTTTGGCCGTGCGGTGAAGCCAAGCAGGCCAGGCGGTGAAGCCAAGCGCCATTGTTGTGCCGGGCAATGAAGCCAAGCGGGCCAGGCGGTGAAGCCAAGCAGGCCAGGCGGTGAAGCCAAGCGCCATTGTTGTGCCGGGCGATGAAGCCAAGCGGGCCAGGCGGTGAAGCCAAGCGCCATTTTTTTGCCGGGCGGTGAAGCCAAGCAGGCCAGGCGGTGAAGCCAAGCGCCATTGTTGTGCCGGGCGATGAAGCCAAGCGGGCCAGGCGGTGAAGCCAAGCGCCATTTTTTGGCCGGGCGGTGAAGCCAAGCAGGCCAGGCGGTGAAGCCAAGCCCCATTGTTGTGCCGGGCGATGAAGCCAAGCGGGCCAGGCGGTGAAGCCAAGCGCCATTTTTTGGCCGGGCGGTGAAGCCAAGCAGGCCAGGCGGTGAAGCCAAGCGCCATTGTTGTGCCGGGGTGATGAAGCCAAGCGGGCCAGGTGGTGAAGCCAAAAGTCATTTTCCTCACTCATTCATCAGTATTAGAGGTTCTTCACCTGCATAGCCAGTCCTTAAACCTAAAAAAAAAAACCTTAAACCTAAAAAAAAAAAATAATTCAACAATCCTAAGCGCTTCTGTTGTGCCGGGCGATGAAGCCAAGCGGGCCAGGTGGTGAAGCCGAGCGCCATTGTAGGCCGGGCGGTGAAGCCAAGCGCCATTTTATGACCGGGCGGTGAAGCCAAGCGCCATTGTTGTGCCGGGCGATGAAGCCAAGCGGGCCAGGTGGTGAAGCCGAGCGCCATTGTAGGCCGGGCGGTGAAGCCAAGCGCCATTTTATGGCCGGGCGGTGACGCCAAGCGCCATTGTTGTGCCGGGCGATGAAGCCAAGCGGGCCAGGTGGTGAAGCCAAGCGCCATTATTTGGCCGGGCGGTGAAGCCAAGCGCCATTTTATGGCCGGGCGGTGAAGCCAAGCAGGCTAGGCAGTGAAGCCAAGCGCCATTGTTGTGCCAGGCGATGAAGCCAAGCGGGCCAGGTGGTGAAGCCAAGCGCCATTTATTGGCCGGGCGGTGAAGCCAAGCAGGCCAGGCGGTGAAGCCAAGCGCCATTGTTGTGCCGGGCGATGAAGCCAAGCGGGCCAGGTTGTGAAGCCAAGCGCCATTTTTTGGCCAAGTGGTGAAGCCAAGTGTCATTTTCCCCACCCAAACAACACGCGCTCTTTCATCAGTACCAGAGTTTCTTCACCTGCATAGCCAGTCCTTAAGCCTAAAAAAAAAAAACCTTAATCCTAAAAAAAAAACCTTAAGCCTAAAAAAAAAAAAGAGGAAAAAGAAGAAGATACTATTCCTTTCACAAAATTGTGAGGGCATCAACTTAGTATTTAATCCAAGCATTCTTTTGATACTCCAATGAAGTCTTCTTAATAACTGACTTCATCTTCATCGGACTCATCATCCATCATATGGAGGACTGACCACAGAGCCTCATCATCATCTAACATATCTTCTGGTGAAGAGATTTCAGACTCTGTGTGGTCCAGATCGCCTTGGTTGAGTTGACACTCTAACTCATTACGCTTTTCATCCTCAACATCATCTTCCTTCTCATTATGGCCATCATCTCTATGGACCTCCATCTCCTCTTTTGTTCCATCTACTTCCATAGATTCGTAAGTCAGCATTGCCACTGATGGAACGAGTTCAAATTCCATAAGGTTACCATATCTTACAGTAAGTTCGAAAAGGACAGTTGAGTCCTCCTTCACTGTCTCTTCTTCTGCTTCATCTCCTTCCTTATGAAATTTGTCATCATACCCTTCAAGTTGCGGCCATTCGGGGAGGTTGGGATTGCTAAATATGATATTGGTAAAGTCTTGGACAACTTTCCAAGTCTCTTCATATCTTACTCTCTTGTCAGCATCACGCAAGATATCCATTGTGCTATTGAGCTGGTGCATCTTATTGCAGCACCTTTGAATGTCTTCGTCCGAACCTCGGCACTTGTCAGGGTGGTATTTTAAGGCCATTTTTCTGAAAGCTTTTTCGATTTGGTGTTGAGTAGCGTCTGGCTTAAGGCCTAGGATTCCATATGGGCATCCATAGCAATTCATGTCAACCAAGGAATCAATATAGAACATGAAGTCGGGGTCCAGAACCCCTTCCATTCGCAGTCTCTCAAATTCACGAAGAGCTTCTTGGTGACATCCAAGTGCCAACCAGCATAGGGCCAGTCTCAACCTGGCATCGGAATATTCCTCGTTGGTAGCAAGAACAAAGTTGAAGCATTCGCTGGCTTCTTCCAGTTTTCCCATATTGCAAAGGATATTTCCTTTGATACGAGCCAGGTCGATAAGTACCCAATGGAACAGATTGTCTTTGGACATTGTTTCTTGAATCTTCTCCAAGGCACAGTCGAGTTCAGAGGCAGCCACCAACACCTGGAGCTCTGCGAACAGAGCCTCGTTCTCCGTCGTCTCTGAATCCTGGAGATCCTCTGGAGAAGTGATTTCAAACTCATCAATGTCAACACCTCCCAAAACAAGATCCAGTAGGTCACTGGACTCTTCTTCTTCTTCTTCTTCTTCTTCCTCCTCCTCCTTCTCCTCCTCTTTCTCCTCCTTCTCCTTCTCCTCCTCATAAATTTCAGGTTCATCTAAGTCAATATCAATTTCGTAGTCCAATTCTTCTTCAAAATCGTCTAAGTTCTCATCACTCGAGAATTTCTCCTCCTCCTTCTCCTCCTCTTTCTCCTCCTCCTTCTCCTCCTCTTTCTCCTCCTCCTCCTTCTCCTCCTCTATCTCCTCCTCCTCCTTCTCCTCCTCATCAATTTCAGGTTCATATAAGTCAATATCAATTTCGTAGTCCAATTCTTCTTCAAAATCGTCTAAGTTCTCATCACTCGAGAATTTCTCCTCCTCCTTCTCCTCCTCTTTCTCCTCCTCTTTCTCCTCCTCCTCCTTCTCCTCCTCTATCTCCTCCTCCTCTATCTCCTCCTCCTCCTTCTCCTCCTCATCAATTTCAGGTTCGTATAAGTCAATATCAATTTCGTAGTCCAATTCTTCTTCAAAATCGTCTAAGTTTTCATCACTCGAGAATTTCTCGTCCTCTTTCTCCTCCACCTTCTCCTCCTCTTTCTCCTCCTCCTCCTTCTCCTCCTCTATCTCCTCCTCCTCCTTCTCCTCCTCATCAATTTCAGGTCCATCTAAGTCAATATCAATTTCGTAGTCCAATTCTTCTTCAAAATCGTCTAAGTTCTCATCACTCGAGAATTTCTCCTCCTCCTTCTCCTCCTCTTTCTCCTCCTCCTTCTCCTCCTCTTTCTCCTTCTCCTCCTTCTCCTCCTCTTTCTCCTCCTCCTCCTTCTCCACCTCATCAATTTCAGGTCCATCAAAGTCAATATCAATTTCGTAGTCCAATTCTTCTTCAAATTCGTCCAAGTTCTCATTACTCGAGAATTTCTCCTCCTCCTTCTCCTCCTCATTCTCCTCCTCCTCCTTCTCCTCCTCCTTCTTCTCCTCCTCTTCCTCCTCCATTTCATGTCCATCTAAGTCAGTATCAATTTCGTGATTAATTATCTCCTCCTCAAGGCTCCCTTCTAGAATGAGTTCCTGGTCTAACAA
>NC_090726.1:15301022-15316022 GCF_036898095.1 Palaemon carinicauda | reverse complement strand
AAATTGCACGTTAGTGGTGAAGCCGAAGAATTAACTTTAAATTATATAGGTAAGAATAATATGGCAAGAAGCACATATGCAAGCTGTTACCTTACTGTGAGTAGGTCAAGACAAGAAAAACCAAGTATGACAACCATATCAAGGCTGGATAATCCTATCCTGAAGTAATTCAATTTTATGTTGACTTATCCAGAAATAATAAATAGTAGCTTACCACTATGTACAATAAACCCATGAATAACCTCCAGGAGAAATCCTTTAGAAGAGACTCTTTAGCTATGGTCAGCAGCTCTTCTAGGAGAAGGACAGTGCAAAATCAGATCATTGTTCTCTATTCTTGGGTAGTGCCATAGCTTCTGTACCATGGTCTTCCACTGTCTTGGGTTAGAGTTCCCTTGCTTGAGGGTACACTTGGGCACATTATTCTATGTAATTTCTCTTCCTCTTGTTTTGTTAAAGTTTTCATAGTTTGTATAGGAGATATTTATTTTAATGGTTTTACTCTTCCTTGATTTTTATTTTTCCTTGTTTCCTTTCCTCACTGGGCTATTTTCCCTGTTGGAGCCCCTGCGCTTATAGCATCCTGCTTTTCCAACTAGGGTTGTAGCTTAGCAAGTTATAATAATAATAATAATAATAATAATTAGTTCCTTATGCATGTAGCTAAGATTTTCCATGACCATCCTTTGCATACAGATCTTTCCAAACTTTACCATCTTGTACGTAGTACTATAGTCAATTTTTCTTTGCGAGGCAGATTTACACCGACTCGCAGCGGTGCCCTTTTAGCTCGGAAAAGTTTCCTGATTGCTCATTGGTTGGACAAGATGATTCTAACCAATCAGCGACCAGGAAACTTTTCCGAGCTAAAAAGGGCACCGCCGTGAGTCGGTGCAAATCTGCCTCGCTAAAAGAAATGGACTATAGGTATGTTACCTTCTCCGTCATTCTATTATCTGTTATTCTCATTATGTGTCCTCCCTAAGTCTATTTCTTTATCTTACCTGTTGTTAGAATATCCTTTACTTCAGCTTGCTCTCATGTCCATGTTGCTCTTTTTCGATCTCTTAGTATTACTCTCAACACAATGATATAAAGAATTAGGAAATGAGAAGTGGAGAAAATGACTTAGACAGTTATTTTAAGAGGGTGACGATATATGAAGGATGTGTATGTTGAAAACAGTGTAGAAACAGGTAATGTAGCATTTTATAATGAAGATGCGAGGCTATCCAGAACATGCTGGATCAGATTAGCATTTTGTCATGTTGCTGGTGTATAGCCATTCCCAGTTCCAGGACATATTTGATGAACAAGTAGACCTACAGCTTCTATCAAAGAGTCCATTCCTCATCAGTCTCAGACTATCTTCTGGTACCTGCAGGTCTTTTCCCCAATGGCTTCTATTATTATTATTATTATTATTATTATTATTATTATTATTATTAGGCAAGCTACAACCCTAGTTGGAAAAGCAAGATGCTATAAGCCCTAGGGCTCCAACAGGAAAAAATAGCCTAGTGAGGAAAGGAAATAAGGAAATGAATAAACGAGGAGAAGAAATTAACAATAAATTATTCCTAAAAACAGTAAAAACATCAAAACAGATATGTCATAGATAAACTATAAAAAGACTTTTGTCCGCCTGGTCAACATAAAAACATTTGCGGCAACTTTGATCTTTTGAAGTTCTACTGATTCAACTACCCGATTAGAGAGATCATTTCACAACTTGGTCACAGCTGGAATAAAACTTCTAGAATACTGCGTGGTATTGAGCCTCATGATGGAGAAGGCCTGGCTATTAGAATTAACTGCCTGCCTAGTATTACGAACAGGATGGAATTGTGCAGGAAGATCTGAATGTAAAGGATGATCAGAATTATGCAAAATCTTATGATTAAGCACTCTATCTACCTACGGACGAACAACCTTCTTGACCAAACCACAATGTCGGAGTTAACTCGAGTCTATAACCACGTTTCGAACGATAAACGATGATGATAGTGAGTAGGAGGTTGACAGATAGATAAATAAATAAACAGTTATTGTTCAGCAATTTGTATCAATAATTTTAGCAATGCATTATAAAAGTCGACCTCACGGATAAAGCATACTTAGCGTTTAAACAAACACACACGCACACACACACAAACAATAAAAAAGACTTTCGTTTACCTGGTACATACAGGTTAAATAAACTGTAAAGTCAATGATACGAAGATTTATAAATATGTTTCCTCGAACGTTTTTTTCCATTCATTGATTTCTGCATAGCCTACGTAAGGACATCTGGCGGCAGGGACAACAAACACTCTTGCATGACGTATCATACGTGTAGGCCTACCTACACCTGGGTGAGCATATATATATATATATATATATATATATATATATATATATATATATATATATATATATATATATATATATATAAATATGTGTGCGTGTGTGTGTGTGTGTGTGCGTGCAGAAGAACCACAGGGAAAATGAAAATACGAAATATACGATTAAGCCCTGACTAGTTTCTTGATACTTCTTCGGGTTAATTGTATATTTCGTATTTTCATTTTCCCTGTGGTTCTTCTGCATCTGAGCATCACGTATTCCTGTGATTTATATATATATATATATATATATATATATATATATATATATATATATATATATATATATATATATATATCATCAGCCATTACTAGTTCAATGCAGAACAAAGTCCTCAGACATGTCCTTCCACTCCCGTCTGTTTATGGTCTTTTATACCAGTTTATAAAAGGAAATTTTCTTAGTTCGTCAGTTCATCTTCTTCTCTTCCTTTCCTAGAGACCCATTCTGTTATTCTTCATGTCCATTTATTATCTAGCATTCTCATTACATGTCCTACCAATGTCCATTTCTCTATCTTACAAGTTGTTAGAATATCCTATACTTCAGTTTCCTGGTATATCCATATTGCTCTTTTCCTCTCTCTTAGTGTTATTCCCGTCATTATTCTTTCCATAGCATTTTGAGTTGTAACTAGCTCATGCTCCAAGGCTTTAGTGAGGCTCCAAGTGTCTGATGCGTAAGTTCATATCGATAGTACCATTTGATTAAATACTTTTCTTTTTAGAGAAAGCGGCATTTTACTTTTCCCAATTTTCATTTTGTTTACCAAAAGCTCTCCATCCTATGCTTATCATTCTGTCTCACGTCCAGGGGAAACACTTAATGTCTGTTAGGAAGTGATTCTATGTGTGAATTGGAGTTATGTTTTAGAGAAAGTGGCATTTTACTTTTCCCAATTTCATTTTGTTTACCAAAAGCTCTCCATCCTATGCTTATCATTCTTTAAATTTCGGTCTCACATCCAGGAGAAACACTTAATGTCTGTTAGGAAGGGATTCTATGTGTGAATTGGGGTTATGTTTTAGAGAAAGGGTCATTTTACTTTTCCAAATTTCATTTTGTTTACCAAAAGCTCTCCATCCTATGCTTATCATTCTTTAAATTTCGGTCTCACGTCCAGGAGAAACACTTAATGTCTGTTAGGAAGTGATTCTATGTGTGAATTGGAGTTATGTTTTAGAGAAAGTGGCATTTTACTTTTCTCAATTTCATTTTGTTTACCAAAAGCTCTCCATCCTATGCTTATCATTCTTTAAATTTCGGTCTCACGTCCAGGAGAAACACTTAATGTCTGTTAGGAAGTGATTCTATGTGTGAATTAGAGTTATGTTTTAGAGAAAGTGGCATCTTACGTTTCCCAATTTCATTTTGTTTACCAAAAGCTCTCCATCCTATGCTTATCATTCTTTAAATTCTGTCTCACGTCCAGGGGAAACACTTAATGTCTGTTAGGAAGGGATTCTATGTGTGAATTGGAGTTATGTGAAATTACTGATAATCTTGGGAGCCACAACTCCAGCCCGTACTGGCAAACACATTCAGAACTTGACTAGGCAAGCTAGAAAACTATGCCTGCCAGGAAAGGAAATTAGTAGATTAAGGGAACAAGGGATTAGCGAATAAAGCGAATCCCCCTGGGCTTCTCCAATTGTAGCAGTTAGGAAAAAGGATGGCTCGGTAAGATTGTGCGTTGATTGTAGGAAGTAGAATGCAGTCACCAAGGACAATGCATTTCCATTGGCCCCGATCGAAGAATTTCTTATGAAGGTTTGGGATAGTAAATATGTTTACAAGTATCAATTTAAAATCTGGATGCTATCAAATAAATATTCAGGAAAACAGTAAATGCAAAAACGGCATTTATAGCCAACGATCAACTATTTCAGTTCAATTTTCAATCTTTCATGTTTAAAAATGCTCCCAGTCATTTTTCTAGAGTAATGATGGCAGTGTTGTGTCCCTTAATTGGCCATAATGTTCTTGTTTATTTAGGTGATATCATACAGGGAAAACAGCAGAACATAATAACAACATTCCTAAAGTTTTAGAAGCATTGCGCCGTAATGGTATGAAAATGAATTTATCAAAGTGCAAGTTTTTTCTGTAAACAGGTCGAATTTTAGGTTATATAATAACCCCAGAAGGTATCCAACCCTGCCTTAGTAAAGTAGAAGCTATTATAGTAAAACCAATCTGTCGTGGCCGCTGAGACGATATATGTCCCACTGTTTAGCGTACTCGTGTCAAAATGATTTACCCACTTTAACCCACGAAGTTAAGGAAACATGAACACAGTACTTAGACACGATCCATTCAAACTGAGTGAAACTGATAAAGCGTAGCCCCTTTTTGACAGATCCTAACTTTTTGACTAATCTCAAAGGATTAACCAGAGGTGGCTACGATTAACCAGAAGTTAAATCCAGTCTCTCTCTCTTTCTCGCTCTCTCTCTCTCTCTCTCTCTCTCTCTCTCTCTCTCTCTCTCTCTCTCTCTCTCTCTCTCTCTCTAGGAATCCCAGTTCCTTGGACATTCAGGAAGTTTCCCTTCTTAAAATGATTTCAAAATGAAAAATTAACCCCTTCTCTCTCTCTCTCTCTCTCTCTCTCTCTCTCTCTCTCTCTCTCTCTCTCTCTCTCTGTTAGTCTTGCCGAGCATATATATTTCATAAGGTAAGGTTTCCATTTTTATAATAATTGAAACCGACATTTTTTTTTCGAAATTTTAATCGCAGCCTATTTGCCAGTTTTATACAATTGTCGTAATAAGACTGACAGATGGTGAGTTTTAATTCTGATTAACCAGTACATCTTGGAGGTCACAAGGGTAAATTTATCAGGCAAAGATCAGTGAGCCATATTTAATCCCCGGAATGGTTGATCTTGGAGTATAAAAATGGAGTGTTTGAAACTGCATAAGCTATCAGACGATTGGAAATTTAACCAACTCGTGGAAACTGTACAAAGCATCATCCTCGTACTGTGTCTGATATTATTATTATTATTATTATTATTATTATTATTATTATTATTACTACTACTATTACTACTAGCTAAGTTGCAGCCCTAGTTGGAAAAAACATGATACTACAAGCCCAAAGGCTCCTTTAGGGAAAGATAGACCAGTAAGAAAAGGAGATGAGGAAAAGGATAAACCAATTGAAACGCAATGATTAGTATAAGCTAAGTAAGAAGTAATTAATAAGTTATAAAAATATCTGAAGATCAGTAACAACATTAAGATTTATCTGTCTTATAAACTATGAAGAGAGACATAAAAACATTTACTGCAAGGTTGAACTAATGAAGTTCCACTTGTTCAACTGGGCCCTTGAAAGTAACTGCAGGATAGATAAACGAGTAATGGCTCGCCCTCCTCCGCTTCTCCATTGTAACTTCCACGTTGTTCTGAATGAAAAGGGCTGCCATTTCCAGCAACTAGGTGTTTCGCACCTCCTCTTGCCCCACCTACGTGGCAAAATGGAAAGCAACAGCATTCCTTCTCTTCAGACTCAGTTGCCCCACTGGTGTTTTGACTGGTGCAGTAAGGTCACAGCCTTCACCTCTTTAAGGTCCAAATCTTGGGTTGTGGCAAAGTGGTCAATCTAGGAGATCACTTGGAGGCTGGCCATGAAAGTGGTTACCCTGACAGTAAACACAAGAGCTGAGAAAGAGGTGCTTTCATGCTTGAATCTCTCCATTATGGCCCTTGCTGTCAGTGTGGCCACCGCTGGATCGATGGGCAGAGCGCCTCCATAGTGAAATGATTATCAAACTAAATCGAAGCATGCACCAACAATATCTAATACAGAGGAAGAAATAGGAATTTTATATGAAGATCTGGAGATATCATGAAAAAAAAAGGACTATTTGCATTTGTTTTGGGCGATTTGTATGTAAAGTAGGTCACAAGAAGAGAGGAGAATTATCTGTAGGCAAATTTGAAGTCAGCACAAGAAATGACAGAGGAAACATTCTTGTAGAATCTGTTGAGAAAAAAAGCTAAAAATTATTAACACCTTTATTTTTTTTTCTTTTTTTAAAATTTAACATAGAAAATAGACACGGAGAAGCCCAATTATAGAAATGAAAGTGAAATAGATTTTATTCTCAGAGAAAAAGTTAATTCAGTAAGAAAGGTAAGAGCTTTAATCAAATTAAAGGTAAGTGGCCATAGAATTGTTAGAAGTTAATTTGGTCCACATCTAAGGAATGAAAGAAAAGGTCTGATTTTAAAAAAGAAAACAAACGTTCCTGTAATATGAAAATATGATGAGTTTAGCAATACAAAATATGTAAGGCCTACTTCTAGGTATGAGACGAATTAGAAGGAAATAAAGAAGAAATGAAATAGTAATTCAATAAAATTTGTTTTTGTCGTCAGCGCAAGAGAGCTAGGTGGAAAATTTTGTAAACAAAATCCAAGAAAACTATCAGAAAACACTAAAATCTAATAAACGAAATATTGGAAGTGAGCGCAAAATCCAAGCAAGATGAAATATAATTATCAAAATATATAAAATTACTATAAAAAAATAAGACATTCGTAAACACAGTCAGACCACAATAGAGAAAACACTAAAGAAAGGATGCATAATTGAAGTTATAAAAAAAGAACACTTGTTTACTTAAAAGGATGAGAATGGAAATATCCACAATAGGGATGAAGTGATAGAAATTATTATTATTATTATTATTATTATTATTATTATTATTATTATGAATTGCTAAGATAAACCCTAGTTGGAAGAGCAGAATGCTATAAGTCCAGGGGCTCCAACAGGGAAAATAGCCCAGTGAGGAAAAGAAACAAGGAAAAATAAAATATTTCAAAAACAGTAACATTAAAATAAATATCTCCTATATAAACTGTAAACACTTTAACAAAACATGAGGAAGAGAGATGAGATAAAATACTGTGCCTAAGTGTACCCTCGAGCAAGAAAACTCTACCCCAAGACAGTGGAAGACCATAGTACAGAGGCTATGGCACTACCCAAGACTAGAGAACAATCTTTTGATTTTGGAGTGTCCTTCTAGAAAAGCTCCTTGCCATAGCTAGAGTCTCTTCTAACCATACCAAGAGGAAAGTAGCCACTAAACAATTATATTGCAGTAGTTTTATATATATATATATATATATATATATATATATATATATATATATATATATATATATATATATATATATGATAAATTTTGCACATTTTAACGTGTTTTTCATATTCAAATAAGCCATATATAGTTTTGATACATTAATGTCTGAATTATCTTAACGACCTCGGGATCAGAGCCCCAGGCGAAATCACACAAAGACAAGAGCTTGGCTCCGGCCGGGAATCGAACCCTGGTCGGCAAGCTTGTATAGACAGTGACTAAGCCACTTGCCCAAGTGGCTTAGTCACTGTCTATACAAGCTTGCCGACCAGGGTTCGATTCCAGGCTTAGTCACTGTCTATACAAGCTTGCCGACCAGGGTTCGATTCCCGGCCGGAGCCAAGCTCTTGTCTTTGTGTGATTTCACCTGCGGCTCTGATCCCGAGGTCAAGAGAATCCAGACATTAATGTATCAAAAATATATATGGCTTATTTGAATATATATATATATATATATATATATATATATATATATATATATATATATATATATATATATATATATATATTGAAGGATTGATTTTTACTTTATTTTTTATTTTTGTTTTTGAAAAATCCACTGAGAGAGAGAGAGAGAGAGAGAGAGAGAGAGAGAGAGAGAGAGAGAGAGAGAGAGAAGGACTGTTGGTATAACTGAGGATGTTTGTTTATTTATTTTATTTTACTATTTTTTTGTAGCTACCCTAGAACAGTGGTAAATGTTTTGAGCGAATTCTTCTTCTTCTCCTTCTTCTTCTTCTTCTTCTTCTTCTTCTTCTTCATCTACTATTAGCGCGCTTTTTTCCCATCCGTATGGGGTAACACGGTAGATTTAATTGTGTGTGAATGCTGGATTTATCATTTATCATTCTTACCGTCCTGGAAGTATTTATTTATATTAACAGTAAGTACAATTTCATTTATCTTTGCTAGGCCTAATTGTAGAAACAGTTTATTATTTATCCTGTAGAGTGACTATTTTTTTCAATGTCTATCTATTGTTGCTGACTAGGCCTGTAATAGATAATTTTATTTAGACTTCTCTTTTGGATTGTACAGTGGTTGATGATTTGGCCTGTGCATTAAGATTACGTGTGATGATGATGATTATGATGATGATGATGATGATATCAATGACCCCGAAGAGTTGAGGCTGTTGTGGCAAATTACCAGACAGTCTTCTAAGAGTTGGGCCCTATGTGTACTATATACAGTACAGTATTTATATATATATATATATATATATATATATATATATATATATATATATATATATATATATATATATATATATATATTACGGTTTATTTTGGAAAATTTGCCGTTTTACATAATACCCGACCATTATGCAAAAAAGACCAAATTTGTGGTCACTTTGCAAAATGATAGAAATATCTCGACATTTTGCCAAAGGGCCAAGATTTTGGTCCATTTACAAAATCATCAGTATCATTGTTAATAAGGCTACTAAAAGTCCAGTCAGCAAGTAAGTTAGGTTAGGCTAGGCTAGGTTAGGGTAGGCTAGGTTAGGTTAGGTTAGGTTAGGCCCGTGCCAACAGGAATTGTTGGCTACAATACAACGAACGATGCATT
Organism: Palaemon carinicauda; assembly: GCF_036898095.1. Taxonomy (NCBI): domain Eukaryota; kingdom Metazoa; phylum Arthropoda; class Malacostraca; order Decapoda; family Palaemonidae; genus Palaemon; species Palaemon carinicauda. Next base: position 15,306,904 of record NC_090726.1, on the reverse strand, counting down.
TCACAATCTGGAGCTTTTGAAGAATATCAATCCCTTTTAACCCTTTTAAAGAATAGGGGCCCCAGTTTGGGCTTTTTGAATATTAAAGGTCCCAGTTGGGAACCGGTGAATATAATGAGGAAAATGAAACAACTATTAATGAAAGAATACTTTATTTTGTAAGTAAAAAAAATACATAAACAAAATATATATAAAATTAGAAAGTATAGAGAATTAAAAACAACAATTTATTCTATACAAAACTAAATTATTTGAAATTAATTGCACAAATATTGTTTTGAAATTTCAAAACAAAAAGAATATAAAAAGTTTCCTTAAACTGTTCACGAAACAAATAGGAGTTTAAGAATTCCCTTTTGCATCCATTCATCTTTTTCATTTTACCTTTATGCTTGTTCCAATAGGATTCTACGTGCTGAGCATGACCTGGGAAAGGGGTCCGGGGGCTTGCTCCCGGCTAGGGGTTGTGACCTGGGAAGGGGGTCCGGGGGCTTGCTCCCGGCTAGGGGTTGTGACCTGGGAAGGGGGTCCGCCCCGGCTAGGGGTTGTGACCTGGGAAGGGGGTCCGCCCCGGCTAGGGGTTGTGACCTGGGAACTTCTAGGTTAGGTTAGGTGGGTTTGTTAGGTTCTGTACCCTTTTTAATTACATATTCATATCCTATAAACACATAAAATATTTGATAAAAAACAGTAAATAAAATATCAATGAAATATTAAACTTTTCCTTAATAAAATCATGCAATAATACCAAAGAATTAGCTTTAGAAAAGAAAATAAACATTGTGGGTCAGTCCTCCAAAGCACTCCGGGTCAGTTTTACCAGAGATTGTGGGTCAATCCTCCGCCTGGGTCAGTCCTCCGGTATTCTCTACAATTCCAAAAACCCAAATTTGTGAATGGGGAGTTCTTCCTCTGTTATGTCTGGGTTTATGTGAGAAGCAAGACTCGTCCGCTTGCACTGTAATATTAGGCACACCTAGTTGAACAGGGTTAATGTTTGTGGGTTGTTTGTTCGGTGGTTTGAAGTGTCGGTCGTATGGTGGGGGTGGGGAAGGTGAGGCCGGAGGGGTGAGGTTGTCCGTTATTAGCATGGATCAAGGTGTCACAGCGGGAGCGCTCCTAAGAGAGGTTGACCAACAACGTACTGTGAGTATACCCTCGATCAATGGTAGCAGAGCAAGGTTCGACCACAGGATGGCCTATTGAAAAAATTCGTAGTGCTTTATTTTTAGCAGTGTTGTCTGTGGAGGATTATTTCATAAAGTAGACCATTGTGTGAATAGTATCTAGCCTAATTATTTAAAGTGTGAGTATTGGGTTTTTGGTGCTAGCCTAATAGACCTGAGCTTGTTGCATTGGTGGTGATTTCATAGTTGAAGTTAGGCTGGGCTAGGTCTAGTTGTGTTGTTGTATTGTAGGGTTGTTTGCTGTAGTGTTAAGTGAATGGGATTTTTTTTTTCTTTTTTTTTTATTTAGGTGACGTAAGCTTGACTGTATTTTTGTTTTGAGATGACGACTGGTAAAATTCCACTTCCACAATTTAGGAGAGATAAAAATTATTGTCTGTTTAAGAAAGAAGCAGAGGCTTGGTAAGTTGTGACAAATGTTAAAGAGGAGAAACGGGATATTGTGTTGGCTTTGGGTTTGCCTGAGACTGATGATTTTAATTTGAGGAAGACAGTTTTAGAGAATCAAAGCTTGGATACGCAAAAGGGTGTTGATGGTGTTAGGGATTTGATTACATTTCTAGATGAACAGTTTGGGAAGGATGAGTTGGAGGATAATTTGCAAAATTTTGAAGATTTTGAGGACTATTGCAGAGGTACTAGTGAGGATATTGGTCAATTTATTACTGATTTTGATCTCAAGGACAATACAATTAAAACTGACACTCTTAAATTACCATCTGAAATTCTTGCATTCAAATTGCTGAGGAAGGCAAGGTTGAATAAAGTAGAGAAATTGCTAGTCATCTTTGGTATGAATTATCAAGAGAAGAAAAAATTCATAGGAGAGGGAATATGTGGGGGGAAAAGGCTCAGCCAGGTTTTGGAAGTTATTAAGTTAGAACCGACCTATATAACTGCTGAACAGAGGAATTTTAGACCATGGCATGGTGACTCAAAGACTGGGCATGGCAGGAGTGGAGGTAGATATTCTGGTTTTGGCAAGGGTGGGGAGAAGCCTGTGAACCCAACTGGACCAGATGGTCGACCTTTAACTTGCAAAAGTTGCGGTTCTTTTAGACATTTTGTGAAAGACTGCCCAGATAGTTGAGAAAGATTAAATCGTGTACACATAACTAGTCAGGGTGTTGGGTCTGATGAGGGAAGTAATGAGTGTGGAGTCGGGATTTGATAAGTCCGAGATCACAAGATTCGGGATTGCGGCGGGTGGCTGTGCTGTTTTAAACAGTGCATGTTCAAGTACCGTTTGTGGAAAAACATGGCTTCAGGGTTATTTGAGTACATTGAGTGAGGATGATAGGTTGTTATTTGAGACCATAATAATAGGGTGTTCAAATTTGGGGGGGGGATGGTACTCAGTTGAAGTCTCTTTGAGAGTGTAGTCTACTGGCTTCCTTAGTTGGGAATAAGGTTACAATTAAAACTGACAGTTGATTCTGACATTCCTTTGTTGCTATCAAGGCAGGCTATGAAAACTGCGAAGGTAATGATTGATATAAAAAACGACTCTGTGGAGATTTTAGGCAAACCAGTAGTTTAGAATATTACTTCTTGTGGACATTATTGTATTCCTCTTGATAATGATGTCAACGTAGAGCATGTTGACTCGGTAACACTTAATGAGCTTTCAGATTCTGAAAGATTAAAGACCCTCTTAAAGTTGCATAGACAGTTTGCTCACCCAAGACTGAGCAAGCTGGAAGCTTTGTTGAGTGATGCTGCGATTTGGCGGGAACAGTATGCCCATGATTTAGAGAGAATTGAGAATAACTGTGTTTTGTGTAAGCAATTTAAGAGAACTCCATCTAGACCAGTGGTTGGTTTGCCCATGGCAAGAAAATTTAATCAGGTTGTTGCCATGGATTTGAAACATTGGCAGGAGGGAAAATGGATTCTTTATCTTATATATATGTGGTCTCAATACACACAGTCTGCTTTCATAGATAGAAAGAAAACCACAAATGGGATTGATCAGATAATGAAACTTTAGGTGGGAACTTTTGGGGTTATGGAAGGGGTATTACATGATAATGGAAGGGAATTCAGTTCAGATGAGATGAGGGATGTAGCTTCAGTTCTAGATTTAAGGATTAACACAACAGCTGCCGAAAGTCCATTTCAGAATCGGATGTGTGAGCGAATACATGCAGTCACTGACATGAAGCTTGTTGAATTAAAAGTTCAATATCCTCAAATTCCTATAGATGTGTTGTTGAAGTGGTCGAATATGGCAAGAAATTCACTCCAGATGTGGAATGGCTTTAGCAGCCACCAGTTGGATTTTGGGGAAAACCCTAACCTTCCAAACATCATGACTGATAAGGTTCCTGCATTGGAGCGCAAGACCACCAGTGAGGCTTTTGCTAGGCCTCTTAGTGCTCTACATTCATCTCGGCAGGCCTTCATACAGACAGAAGCCGAGGAGAGAGTGAGGAGGGCTCTGAGGAGTAAGGTTAGGGTGGCAGAGCAAATTTTCCAGCCTGGTGATTGTGTGTTTTATAAACGCGAGGGTTGTGATCGTTGGCTTGGGCCTGGGAAGGTGATTTGTCAGGATGGTAGGTTGATCTCTGTAAGGCATGAGGGTGCAATTGTTAGAGTATCACCAAATAAACTTATTAAGCAGGGATTGGAATTCAGTGGGGAAATTTAAATCTGATGGTGCTGGGAACATAAGTAATAAAGCTGGGGGTTTAGATGGTGATGGTGATGTGGAGTAGGACTTGACATTATCGGCTCAGTCAGATTTGAGAGAAGCCGTAACTACAGGTATTGGGTGTGAAAGCAGGGAGGTGCAGTCAGAGGTGCCAGTTGAAGCAGAAGATGAAAGTGAGAATCGTTCAGTTCCTAAACTTAGACTTCGAAGGGAAGAGAATGATTGTTGGAAAATATATGCTACAACTCTTACTAGAGCCGAACAGAACACGTCAGAGTGTCAGAGAGCAAAATAAGCGGAACTAAAAGACTATGTGACTTTGGCACTTATGAGGAGGTACCTGTTTGGGGGCAGAAGTGTATTTCAACCAGATGGGTTCTAACTAGGAAAGATTCTGGGATAAAAGCATGTTTGGTGGCGAGAGGTTTTGAGGAAGAAAGTTCTTTTCAAAGTGATTCCCAACAGTGGTTAGGAGTGCCATCAGATTGTTTTTGACAGTGGTAGCTAGTTTTGGGGTGGGAAATAAGAACTACGAATATTAAATCCGCTTTTCTTCAGGGAAGGAACCTTCAGAGGGATGTATACATTCATCCTCCTCGTGAGGTAATAGTGGAGGGTGTAGTGTGGAAACTAGAAAAAGGGCCTCTATGGTTTGGGAGATGCTTCCAGACAATTTTATTTGAGTATTGGGGAGGAGACGCAAAGATTAGGATGTCAACAGTGTGTTATTGAGTCAAGTTTATTTTAAAAATTGTCTGGGAAGGGAAAATTGAGGGCATTTTGGTTACTCACATAGATGACTTTTTACATGCAGGTACGAGTGTTTGTAGGGAGGAAGTTATGGGGCCATTGAGAGAGTGGTTTCTTGCCGGTAGGGTGGAGGGAGGTAATTTTTCTTATGTGCGTATTAGAATAGTGCAAAGTAAACAGGATATTTTGCTTGGTCAAAGTAGTTATGTAGATAGTGTGGAGATGGAGCAATTAGGTCAAGAAAGGCTTTCGCAAAGGGATTCAGAACTTTCAGGACTTGAGAAGACAAGTTATTGGTTTATTTTAGGTTCAATCAATTGAATTGCGTTGGGTTCAAGACCTGATATGGGTTTCGATATGGTGGAGCTTTCAACTAGAGTAAATCATGCAACCGTGGAGGATTTAGTTAAGACTAGAAAGGTTTTGAGAAGGCTACAAGAGTATGAGTCATATATTCTGTTCCCATGCATTAATAATCCTTGGTCTTTGTATGTTTTTACTGATGCATCATTAGCTAATTTACCTGATGTGGTTAGTAGTTCTTTGGGGATTGTTATTTTTATTACTGATGTGAATAGACAGTCCTCTTACCTGGCATGCAAATAAGATAAAGAGGGTAGTTAGATCAACCTTGGTAGCTGAGACTTTAGCATTGTTTGAAGGATTGGAGGAGGCACTTTATCTTAGATCAATGTTGATGAAAATTGACATCAGTGCCTCAGTGCCTGTGTCAGTTATGTGGATAATAAGAGTTTGGTGGAGGCTATTTATTCTACCAAACTGGTAAGTGATAGAAGATTGAGAAATGATCTTAGGGCAATAAAGGAGATGTTACAAAAGACCGTAAAACAAGTCAAATGTTTACCAAGATCATCTCAGCTTGCTAATTGCCTGACAAAAGGGGGGTTATCAGGTGAACAGTTGTTTACTATATTTCGCATAGGTCGCTTTGGGAATATTGAGATCTAAATGTTGTTGCTTGGTTGAGTGTTGTCTTGTTGGTATGTTCACTCGCATATTTTACGATTGATGGATCTTTATTTTAGATACAATGTGTGGACAAGGAAGTCTAGGTTTTAAATGTTGCTGATTTTCAGTCTTGAAATTTTATGGAATTGTAGCTAAAGGTTGTGGTTTTAGATATTGTGGTTTTGAGTGACCTTTTTTAATATGACATTGTATGCTCTACTGGAAGAAAAGAAAAGAGAGAGGGGAATGTTTGTAGGTGGTTTGTTCGGTGGTTTGAAGTGTCGGTCGTATGGTGGGGGTGTGTGGTGGTGGTGGAGAGGTGA
>NC_090726.1:15288522-15293522 GCF_036898095.1 Palaemon carinicauda | reverse complement strand
CATTTTTCCTTAAAATGGTCGAAATATTTTGACATGGGTACGCTGTACAGGGGAACAGAAATCGTCTCAGCGGCCACGACAGAATGGTTTGACTATAGTCTCTAAAGCAAAAGTTATATGCAAAATCTGTACGCACAAGCCCACAATCTCAGCCCGAAATATGTAAAAAGCTAGTTAAACTAAATCAAGTTAGACGAAAAACTAATCTATTCTAAAGGGGGAAAACGATGTGGCCACGTGGTTTTACCTGCACCTCTAACTTGAAAAACAGCCCTTGACCTTAAATGGCTGTTACAGCTTGTTGCTGGTGTGGGATCCGTGTGTACGATATGTTTTCCCGCGCATTTATAAAGACGTGCGGAGCCTGTTGCAGGCACTTGTAATCTGGGTATCTGATTAATAAACAATGAATCGTCATCGACTCTTCTTCTTCGACCCCAAGATGGCGCAGTGAGATATGAACCTACGCCTGTGGAGCGTAGATCAGGATGGCACCACCTATTAGACCTCGTCTTGCAACGCCCTCCAGGAGGGCCATCGCAACTCCGTCACTTCGTCAGGCCCGCGACACCATTATGTCCCAGCAACGAGCTATCACTGCACTGCAAACCCAGGTGGCTAACCTGCCGGTAGCCGGAGTGCCACGGGTGTCCAATGCTTCAGCTCCTGAGAAGTGTGATGTGGAAATGTCTTCAGCGGCGTTCAGGACATGGAGGCGGTCTATGGAGTGCTGGATTCACCTGAACAGGTGGCCTAGTTTGGAGGCCGTCATGCACATCCGTCTTCTGTGTGTGCCAGCTCTACAGAGAGCTTTAGATGCAAAGTTCTCAGCGGCCCAATGGTCATGTGTGAGCCCCAAGGAGGCATTAGATAGCGTTGAAAAGCTAGTACTACGGTCATCCAACCAAGCAGTGCTATGGAGCGAATTCTTTAATGATGTTCAGGCCACGGATGAGCCTATCAATGTGTATTTTCAAAGGTGTTCTCAGTTAGCTCTAGATTGCAAGTTCGAGTGCCCACAGTGTAATTCCGATCTGTCTGAATATATGCTATTGCGTAAAGTGATGGTAGGGTTGAATAATTTAGTGCTTAAAAGAGAAATTTTTCAAAGTTATCATAGGTATGATAGCGTAGACGCCCTCAGGGCACAGTGCATAGCATTTGAAGCTGCGGTTAGGGATGTAGGTGAGAGCGGGAAAATTTCCCGCCAAATTGCAAGTTATCCGCCAGTCGAGGCAGCCAATGTCACGGAGGAGGGGGAGTGTGCAGCCGCCACTATCCACCGTGCTGTGCATCGTACGCCGCCAACGAGGTGCGGCAACTGTGGCAGTTTGCACTCTGATAAGAATTCGTGTTTGGCCAAAGGTGTTACTTGTTATAATTGCCAGAAAGTGGGGCATTTGAAGAAATGCTGTAGGGGCAAACGTAAGGTCCTGCCAGAAGTATCTAGTGCTGTAGTGATTGCATCTACCGCCGTTGCGGGACAACCGTTATTAAATGTATCAGTGTCAGTGCTGGGGGGGAGGGAGTGTGTACCCACCACCGCCGTTGCCGATACGGGGGCCAAGGTTTGCGTCGCTGGCAGCGAGCTGTTGCAGCTGCTGCACCTCGACCCCGCGAAAGTTGAAAAGCAGCAGACGCTGAGAGATGTTGCAGGCATTCGTTTGAAGTGTTTAGGGGCAACTAAGTGTTGTGTATCATTAAATGGTCGATCCTCTATGCAGGAGATTTTCTTCGTGAATTCTGCAACAAATTTATACTTGTCATTGTCAATGTGTAAAGAGTTGGGTCTAGTCCCAGCTACGTTCCCCTATCATCTCGCCAGTGTTGCCACCGTTGATACAGTAGAGGAGGTGGATCTCTCACGTCCGACAGTGTTACCATTCCCCCCGCTGGAAGAAAACGTTCCCTTACTTCAAGATTGGCTACTCCAACGTTTTTCGGCGACAACCTTCAACACCTCCAAGTCACCCCTCCCAGTTATGGAGGGCCCACCCCACCGCATCCACCTCGTCACCGGGGCCATACCCTATGCTTGCCACACACCTGCAGTGGTCCCAAAGCACTGGGAAGATGAAGTCAAGGCTCAGCTGGAGGAGGACGTACGTAGGGGCATCATCCAGCCAGTACCACCGGGGGAGGCCACAGAGTGGTGCGCCAGAATGGTAGTAGTGGCCAAAAAGGATGGCCACCCGAGGAGGACAGTGGATTATCAGCGCTTAAATGCATGTTGCAAGAGGGAAACGCACCATACACCAGCACCCTTTGATATAGTATCTGGTGTACCTGTTCGAAGCTATAAGACTGTTGCAGATGCGTTCTGGGGTTTCCACCAGGTGGAGTTGGATGAGGACAGCCGAAGACTGACAACTTTCATAACCCCATGGGGCAGGTACCAGTATCGTCGCACCCCGATGGGCCACTGTGCAGCTTCCGATGCCTACACTCGACGGTTTGATGACGCAATTATGGATATTCCTCGCAAGTACAAGTGTGTAGACGACACCCTTCTGCATGACATAAGTGTTGAGGGAGCCTTTTGGCACACCTTTGATTTTCTGGCTACCTGCGCGAAGAAAGGCATTACCCTAAAACCAGAAAAGTTCTCATTTTGCAGGAGAGAGGCTACCTTTGTTGGTTTTCACCTGGGGTGGGACTCGTATGAGCCTACAAGTGAAAGGTTGGCTGCCATAAGAGACTTTCCCATGCCAGCCCAACCATTAGTTACGGATATCAGATCCTGGTATGGTTTCGTCAACCAGCTGGCACCCTTTTTGGCCACCGCGCCCCTCATGGAGCCCTTCCGGGAACTACTGAAGAAATCTACAGGAAAGAAGGTATATTGGGACGAACAACTGCAACACAAGTTCCGACAGGCTCAAGATATTATTTGTCGGCTGGCAAAGGATGGACTACGGTATTACGACAAGACTAGGCCTACAGCAGTAATCACAGATTGGAGTAGGGAAGGTATAGGTTTCGTTGTCCTGCAACAGTACTGTGGTTGTACCTCCCTAGAGACCCCTTTTTGTTGCAAAGGGGGTTGGCGGCTGGCTCTGTGTGGGAGTCGTCACCTGTCTGCTGCCGAATCCGGATACGCAGCAGTGGAAGGAGAAGCTTTGGTAGTGGCCTGGTGTCTACGGAAAGCAAGATTGTTTCTGTTGGGATGCCCCTCCCTCATTATCGTAACAGACCACCGCCCACTAGTGAAGCTTTTGGGGGATAGGGCCCTCACAGATGTGGTGAACCCAAGGTTATTCCGCCTTAAAGAAAAGACTCTGCAATATAAGTTCACAATAAAGTACCTGCCAGGAAAGTGGAATTCAGCAGCCGATTTTCTATCTCGGTACCCCTCCCTAATGGCAGTCCCAGATAAGGAGGACACCATACAAGAAGAAGATATCTCCGCGGCGGTAGCAGCAGCAACAGTAGCTGTATTGAGCCAAGATGACGGTATTACAATGGACGAAGAGATGGTCATGGACGCAGCAAATAATGATCCCGTATACCAGCTGTTGCTTGCAAGAGTCCGTGCTGGGGACTGGCCTAAGCAAAAATCCCAAGAACTACAGTGTCTTCGACCCTTCTACAGCGTAAGGGACAGGTTGGCTGCTGCACAAAGTATGGTGACATATACCCATGAGGAGGGGGCAGTGAGATTAGTGGTACCTGACTCATTACGTAATAAAGTAGCAAGGAACCTGCATGCCAGCCATCAAGGGCTAGATTCGATGTTACGTCGTGCAAGAGCAACCGTGTATTGGCCTGGAATAGCAGGCGACCTGGAACAATGCCGAGCTTCCTGTGATGTCTGCAACCTGCACACGCCCTCTTCACCGCCAGAAGTCATGATTGTTACCCCTCCCCCTGAGTACCCCTTCCAGCAGACGGTGGCTGATCTCTTTCAACTCGAAGGACAAGTTTATTTGGCCTACGCTGACAGACTGACGGGTTGGCTAGAAATAGCGCATTTCCCCAAGGGAACTGGTTCCAACAAAATTATAGCGAAACTACATGGCTACTTTTCCAGGTGGGGGGCTCCCGAGCAACTCTCCACTGATGGAGGCACTAACTTGGCTAGTGAGGAGATGATGGACTTTCTTAAGAAATGGAGGGTTACTGTCCGCCTTTCATCTGCTCACTATCCGCAGTCAAATGGGAGGGCAGAGGCTGCTGTGAAATCCGCCAAAAGAATCATCCGCTCGAACACGGGGGCCAACGGTAGTTTGGACAACGACAGGTGCACACAGGCAATGCTGCAATACCTGAATACGCCCTTGAGAGAGATAGGCAAGTCACCAGCTCAACTAGCAACAGGAAGAGCACTTCGTGATGGTGTTCCTACAGCAAGACAGCAGTATAAGGTAGATCGCCACTGGAGAAGAACCCTTCGACAGCGGGAAATATTGATGGCATCGTCTAGTGACAGATTTCCCCAATCACCAAGACAACGATCTTGCAACATGACTCCATTGCATGAGGGCACCCAGGTTAGGATTCAAGATCCCGGGACTAAAAGGTGGGACAGATCAGGTGTCATCATCTCCCATCACCCATACCGGCAGTACACAGTAAGGCTTGACGGGAGTGGAAGGTTATCATTGCGCAACAGAAAACATTTAAAGGGACAGATAGCTTGTCCCACGCCCAGCCCACCGTCTGACCCAACCCCTAGCACCACACCAGCTGACAGCAGCAGTGAGAGCCCGCCCAGGTCTAGCTCCCCCACACCCAGTCTACCCCGTGCTACGAGACCGCAACGCTCCAGGAAAGAACCTGGCTGGCTCACTGAATTTGTTAAATAATATGTAATTGTCATTACTTTTGTGTACTGCTAGCCTATAAATAGATGATTTCCTTGTCCACGTGTTATTATGGATTTTTTTTTTTAAAGAATTATTGAAAATTCATGCTATACTATACATCTGATAGTGTTGCTCACATTGCTTTGTTCTGTGAATGTTTTAATTTTTTCTTGTATGGCTATGTTTGCAGTATGC
>NC_090726.1:15273522-15278522 GCF_036898095.1 Palaemon carinicauda | reverse complement strand
GTGAATCCAGGGCCAGTTGGCGTACCCAGGTTAGGGATCAGGTAAGAGCAGTTAGGGAAGACTTTTTGTCATTGCCCACAATCACGGTAGGAGACGGAACCAAGTTTAGTAAGGATAATAACAACCTGGTAGATCTAGATGAAGTTCTAAATCTTGTGGCCTACAGTAAGATGTATGCGGCCTTGTTGGAAGACCTAAAGTTAGATCCTGCCCAGAAAACCACAAAAACACCGAACGAATGTCAAGAAATTATACAGAAAAACGAGACCGGTAGGAATAAACATTACCCTAAAGATTATCAAAATAACCAGCCCCCTGGCAAGTCAAATGAAGAAAGAAGAGGAAATTATAATGAAACATATAAATCTAGAGGGAATTATCCTCATAAGGGAGCTAGACCAAAGAATAGGTATTGCCAGTATTGTCAAAGAGGAGGTCACACAGACCAAGAATGTTGGTACCAAGGTAAGAAACATAATAAACCCTCCGAAAATACTCCTCAGGTACAGGCAAGGGATAACTCAAACCCTACTAATTACTCCGAAGAAAAACAAGGTAACAGAAAGTGACTAGAAGAGCAGGATAGGAGTCCAGGAAATAGGGAAACCAAGGAATGGAAGGATGTTGCAGGTAGCGGAGGTACATCCACGTTGCCAGCAACATATTTATCCTTCCGACAGCAATCATTACCCAAGACAAATATCAAGATAGAAGGTAAAGAATGTCTTAGTTTGTTAGATTCAGGAAGTACTGTAAATCTCATAGGGCTCCATACCTTAACTGATTATTTGAATATACCTATTTCTGCAATTAGGAGTGAGGATACATTAATTCAGGGGATAACTGGCAATCAGCTTAACAATGTAGGAGCCATAGATTTAAACATTGAATTGCTAGAGAAGAAGTGTCAAGTGCCATTTTTGGTTTTGCAAGAAGTAGCATTTCCCGCTCGAGCTTTGATTTCTTTTGCAACAATGCAAGATTTTGGCATAGTTTTTGATTGTCAAGACAGAAGGTTAGTTCTAAAGGGAAATAATCAGGAAGTCTGTTTCCAACTTGTTGATGACCAGTCCACTACAAATTTGGCCAATTTGCAGGGGACCGCTTCGATAGTTGAAACACACTCCGGTTCAGAAAGAGAAAGGGAAATCAAAGTAAAATCAGAAGAAAGGGAGAAAGAAGAGAATTTAGCAATTGCACTCAGAAAGGGAGAAATTACTTCTTGTAAAGGCAGCACACATACTAAGGATGAAAATGTCGACAGAGAATCTGAGAGAATAGATAAAAGGGAATTCCAAGAAGTTTTGCTGCTAGGCACATTGAATTCACAAGAATTAAGACACTTAAGAGAAACAGAATCTCATAAAGGAGGAGATGAAGATTCATGTTTTTGTACTCAAGTACAAACTGGGGAAATAAGTCTGATCAGCACAGCAGATGCAAACAAAATAAGATTTAGGCTAGCTAGAGATGTAGTACTACTGCCCAATACTCTTACTAGAGTATATTTGATAACCCGCCTACACACAAATAATGATGTAATCTTGACCCCAGAAGGATTACCAGAATATGTCAGAATGGATAACTCATTAGTTCAGATGGAGGGATTAGCCTGTACTACTTATGTCATGAATTATTCTGATAAAAGACTCCATTTGTTAGCGGGTACAGAATTTTGTACAGGAATAGAAGTTACACACAAAATGATTCCGTTAGAGGAGGAAGCATTCTTTACCATAGGAAACATTGATGCAGGAATAGATAGGGAGATAGATAACACCGATTTTCCTGAGTACCGTAAAAGGTTAATAGAAACCTTAAATAAATATAGGCAGGGCATAGCAATTACAGGTGATAGGTTAGGTAGGACTGAGGTGTTAAGACATAAGATAATCCTAGATGATGGAGCCAAACCCTTTTTCATACCTAATTATAAATTACCTATCAGCCAACGTCCAATAGTAGATAAAATGATAGAAGAAATGAAAGAAGAAGGAGTGGTCATACCCTCTAAATCACCTTATAATTCTCCCATGTTGTTGATTCCAAAGAAAGATGGAAGTTACAGATTAGTGATTGATTATCGCAAGTTGAATGCGAACACAGTTCCTGATAGGATGCCCATTCCTGTAATAAGCGATGTATTGGCTCAGTTAGGAGGAGCAAAGATCTTCTCATCCTTAGATCTACTAAGTGGATATTGGCAAGTACCTTTAGACGAAGAATCAAAGCCATTAACTGCCTTCAGCACACATAAAGAACACTTAGAATTTCAGGTAATGCCATTTGGGTTAACATCAGCTCCATTGACTTTTGTAAGGTTAATGTTACAGATCTTAGGAGACATAGAGAATGTGTCAGTCTATTTAGATGATGTCATTATATTTAGCAAAGATATAGAGAGCCATTTCAGAACCATAGAAATCGTTTTAGAACGACTAAGACTGGCAGGATTAAAGATAAAGGTTAAGAAATGCCAATTCTTGAGGAAATCATTAGAATATTTAGGACATGTGATCAGTGCTGATGGATTGCGCATGCAAGAAGGAAAAATAAAGGCGATTGTGTAATATCCTGCTCCACAAAATTTGAAAAGTGTAAGAAGATTTTTAGGGATGATAGGATACTATAGACCATTTGTCAAAAATTTTGCTACTATAGCTAAACCATTGACAGAATTAACTAAGAAGGATGTAGAGTTTGAATGGAAAGCAGAGCAAGAGGAGGCTTTTCAAAAGTTGAAGGAAAAATTAATCCAAGATCCTATCTTAGTGTATCCAGACTTTAGCAAGCAATTTTACTTAGCATGTGATGCTTCAAATACAGGAATTGGAGCAGTTTTGTTACAGAAGGCAAAAACCCGAATGAGGGTAGTATATTATGCAAGTAGAGTCCTGAATGCGGCCGAACGAAATTACAATACCACAGAAAAGGAATGTTTAGCCATTTATTGGGCACTGAGAAAGTTTCGGCACATTTTGTTAGAACACAAAGTAAATGTACTTACCGACCATAAACCCATCTGTGACCTATTTAAGAAAAGAGCTTTCACTAATAACTTAAAGTTTAATCGATGGTTTATTAGTGTGCTAGAGTTTGCTCCAGAATTTAGATACATTCCAGGTAAGTTTAATACTTTAGCAGATATATTATCTAGAGCACAAGAGGATACTGAAAGAATTGTCACAACTAACACTTTTTGTTTCAGCTGTCAGGTCGTAGACTTAGATTTGGAGAGAGTTAAAATAGAACAAGAGAAACAAGAAAGTATCAGGAAAATAATAGGAGATTTGCTACAAGATGAAACCTCTAGGTCAGATTTTGAATTAATAAATGGGATATTATATAAGAAGGCTAAGGATAGGAGTGCTTGCTCTAGACTATATGTGCCTGACACCCTGACTAAGGAAGTATTAGCTCTAACCCATACCCACAAGTTGGCAGGACATCCAGGAATCAAAAAGACTCTGAGAACAATAAATAGAAATTATTTTTGGCCTAAGTGCAGCGAAGAAGCAAAACAATTTGTAAATGAATGTCAAACTTGTAATAGGCATAAAGGTCATGTAAATGTCAGAGCTCCTTTAGAAAAATATCCTAGTAATTTAAACCCTTTTGAGGTAGTTCAGATGGATCATATAGGACCCTTTCCAAAAACTTTGAGAGGAAATAAATATATACTGGTATTCATTGATTATTTGACTCGGTATTTAGAAATTGTCCCAGTCAGGGATAGAACTGCAGTTTCTGTTGCAGAAGCTTTAAAGACCAGAATACTCACAAGACATTCGTGTCCGGAGGTACTTTTGTCGGACAATGCACCCGAATTCACCAGTGAGGTAATGAAAAAGCTTTGCGAATTTTTTGAGATAAAGAAATGCGAGATAACCCCTTATAAGCCGAGTTCAAATGGGACAGTGGAAAGGGCCAATAAGAAGATACTGGATGTACTGCGAACTATCATTAGTCCAACTACAGAAGATTGGGACCTAGCGCTAGAGGACGTTCAGTTTACTTTGAGTAACACAGTAAATGAGACAGTAGGAGAAACCCCACACTTTTTGCTTTATGGTTATCAGAAAAGACTGCCAAACTCATTGTTAGATGACGCAAAACCTCCTAGGCACACATATGATTACCAGGACTATATAGCTTGGAAACTGCAAAGAACATTTCAAATAATAAGACAAACCAGACAATCTTTAGAGAAGGGCCAACAGGTAAATAAGAAATACTATGACACAACTAGTTCCATGACTGACCTGAAGATAGGCTCACAAGTATATATAAAGGTACATGTAAAGGAAGGACCAAATGAAAAGGTATCTCCCAAATTTGAAGGTCCTTATAGAGTGTTAGAAAGGGAAAGGAATAATAAATTTAAGCTGATACATGAACAGAATTTAGATGTAAGGTATGCCCATTGGAATCATATAAAGGTTGTAAAAACTAATCCATGGTCCTCTCAACTTCTACAGGAAGTGGTGGAAAAACTTCCTTCTGATCCTACCCCTGGTGGTCGGTATCACTTGCGAAATAGACATTAAAAGCGGGGCCTTGATACAAAATCATGGAAAAGGTGAACTGTTAACAGATTTTGCTGTAGTAATAATTAATGTCAATTCAATATTAGAAAGGGAAGAACATTTGAACCAGTTAGATAAAGAACTACGGAAGTGCATACTAACCCATAGTGATTCTGCCTTTGTAGAAGTATTAAGAAATTTACAGGGTAAAATTGAAGACATTGTCAGGCCTCAAAGAAACAAGAGATCTTTATTACCTTTTGTAGGTAGTGCATTTAGTGCTTTGTTTGGAGTGGCTACAGAAAACGATGTAAGAGGTTTGACTGATCGTGTAGAACTAATCGAGAAATGGGCTAATCAGAAGGGTAATCTTATAAGTACTCTAATAGAAAATAATAATAAGAATGTAGAGAACATAAAAAAGATGGTGGAATTTATTAATCAAGTTAACGTGAATGTTTCTAATAAAATAGG
>NC_090726.1:15263522-15268522 GCF_036898095.1 Palaemon carinicauda | reverse complement strand
ATTTCCATCTGAATTTACCACGATAGCCATCGCTGTAATAGGAATTCTAACAGTTTTTTCCACCTGCTGAAGTACAACTTCATTAACTGAATTCTCCACCACCTGATTTGAAACCTGGCACCACGAACCCCATGACTACAGATACAAATAGAAATTTCATCATCTTTATTATATTAATGGGATTAATCCCCATGCACAGCGAGGACACCCTCAGATAGGCTCCTGTTAATTGACTGACGGCCTGTGCTATTCTTGGGTTATCATGAAAAAAGGGAAGTGTTCCACCTCCCTTAATATTCTGCCACTACTAAATTTGTGAAAATCCTTACTGCCGTATATTGCGAAAGTGATGGCAGTTTTAGAAAGGTAAATAGACTCCGGGTGCAAACTTGAAGGTTAAAACAATTTTGTATATATATATATATATATATATATATATATATATATATATATATATATATATATATATATATATATATATATATATATATATATATATATATCTGTGTGTGTGTGTGTGTGTATACTATAGTCCCTGAGTGTGAGTATGTACTTTTTCCTGAATATATATTCATAAGTATACCAAATTTCCGATTCCAATAACATAGACAGAAATTCACAGTTTGACACTTCTTAAATTGGCTGAAAGAACGAGTTGAGCTCGACCATCTGGTGCAGAGGCTCTTGAAAATGAAGCAATCGCACGGCACGTTACGCCCTTATTGGTTTTCGACTCTTCGGTAATACGTTCTTTTATTGAAGGGTTGTCCATAAATATCACTCTCTTCATGGTTGATTTCAGATCTTCCCCCATTCTGATATATTCTGCTTTATTTGACTCAATTATGATATTCATTCGCTTCTTGTATACTTTTATATTTATCCTTTGTATATCCATAATGTTTATTAATTTTCTGCTTAGAATATGTAGGGTGTCCACGTTTTATCATATACAATTTTCATACATTAATTGAATTGGAACAATTTGATAAAAATCATGTAAATAGTTAAATATGCCATTTTACATATATTTTTTTTTTATTGAACTATGATTAAAAAAAATAGGAATAGCGTATTTAATTTATCTTTAATCATATATATTCTTTGCAACGCAAAATTAAGAAATATTACTAATCAAAAGCAAATTATCACTGATACCATCTCTTGTCGAGGATTTGGTATGCAAAACATGGCAGCAAGAAATTGGTGTGGTTCCTGCATCTAATGGTGTTAATCCTTCCCCATATAAAAAGAACCAGTATTTGACTATACACACACACACACACACACACACACATATATATATATATATATATATATAGATATATACAGATATATATATATATATATATATACATATATATATATATATATATAAATATTATATATATTAT
The DNA here is from genome assembly GCF_036898095.1 of Palaemon carinicauda. Taxonomy (NCBI): domain Eukaryota; kingdom Metazoa; phylum Arthropoda; class Malacostraca; order Decapoda; family Palaemonidae; genus Palaemon; species Palaemon carinicauda. The sequence continues at coordinate 15,267,128 of NC_090726.1, read as the reverse complement.
ATATATATTGTCTATATTTTTGTTTATATATATATATATATATATATATATATATATATATATATATATATATATATTTATATATCTATATATATTTTTATATTCATATGTCTACATATCTATCTATCGACACACACACACACACACACACACACACACACATATATATATATATATATATATATATATATATATATATATATATATATATATATATATATATATATAATATATGTTTTTCTTGCCCGTCACCCTGAGTGGACGGAGAGAGAATGAGTATTTATACCTTGGTGAGAGGACGTGGGGGTGGGCGGGGGAAGGTGGGAAGTGTTGGATCTGTGTGTGTGCTTGTGTGTATATATCTATCTAAATATTAATCTGTAATTCATGACAAGTCAAGTACACTATATTATATTATAGTAAGTGAGACAGAAAATTTTCAATATATGTTCCTCATTTTGTAATTTTCATACATTTTTGGTTTGTATATTTCTGTATTCCATGTTTGTCCTAATTGTAAAGAAACTGTGAACAAACTGTATGATTATAACATTTGCATTTCATATCCACATAAATGGACCATAAATTTAGTCGTAAGTTAATTTCTATTAGAATGTTTCACCTCTTTACAAAACATATACCAAATTTTAATGAAAAAGATATTAATAAAACTAACTTGATATAGTAATATTGATTGGAACTTATCAACTCCCCCCCCCCTACCAAAAACATCTAATTTGGAAAGACCAGTTATCTATCCAAACGTTGATTTTGGATCCCTTAATTTCTTTGATGACTTTCATGATTAAAAAACTTTATATTGAAAGTTTGTATCAAATTAAAGTCCAAGCTGTACTTAATTACCGAACTGATGATGCTCGGATGATATTAATTAAATCCATAATTAGGCTGCTTGGTGTAACTCCGATAATATCATTAACCCAAACCATTGGATTTTGAGCATTATCGCCAGAGTTAAGTTTTGATAAGTATGTTTTCCTCTTATATTTATTCTTTTTATTAAATATATGAATACAATTGCGTGATGATTATATGATGAATATAATTGTAGTAAACTTTATAACTTCAATGTGTAGATATTAGGCGCAAATATTATACCAATAAAACTCATAAGAGATTTAATATCTATTTTATGTATTTACCTAATCTCTCTCTCTCTCTCTCTCTCTCTCTCTCTCTCTCTCTCTCTCTCTCTCTCTCTCTTATATAAACAGGCATACATAGTTATACTTACTGAAATATATTTATTAAATCACAGTATCTCTCTCTCTCTCTCTCTCTCTCTCTCTCTCTCTCTCTCTCTCTCTCTCACATAAACAATCATACATATCATACTTTCTGAAATATGTTCATTGAACCACAGTTGCAAAACACTGTTATAATAGGGTTTCTTAATGTTAATGTCTCTGTTTGAACATTATTACCAGGCATATACATTTTCTGTCTAACAATCTCTTGCACAAGGGACAGAAGGAGTCCACTAGGGTATACATTTTCTGATTTTGGTTTCTTTTTTAGATTTTTCATATACCTTCCGTGATGAAAATATCCATATCCATCGGTGAAATTTGTTTATTTCTAATTTCAACATACACACAAGCACAACAAGGCACGGACAACCGCAAATGTACATTCTTAAATATAACACATAGACATCCACACAAAACAGAAACGTACTTAAACACACACGCACACACACATACACACACACACACACACACACACACACACATATATATATATATATATATATATATATATATATATATATATATATATGTATATATATATATATATATATATATATATGTATATGTATATGTATATATATGTATATGTATATATATATATATATATATATATATATATATATATATATATGTATATATATGTACATGTACATGTACATGTACATGTATATATATATATGCGTTTCTGTTTTTGTGTTGTCTGTCTTCTAAAAACAAATATGGAGGCTACACTTGAAATATAAAAAAGAAGTAATGTGACTGCATTTGCTCTTACTATTATCTTCGAATGTAATATCCACAATTGTTATTAGGTCCCAAGGTAATCTGGTACCTACGGTGATAACTGTGCATACACCGCAATTTAGCCAAAAGTGCTGAACCCAAAATTAGAATTATTCTGGTCTCGATTCGTTGCCCCACTTACAAGGGATATTTGTGGTTCTCCATTGCGCAAAGCAGGTTAAATGTACTCAGGCCATTACTGGAAACGGAATAAAATGGCCTTCGTGTCATTGGATTTAGGTGTAATTCTTAATTTCCATTCTAGATAGTGAATTCTACGAGAAGCATATACACATTTCATTTTTCCCCTCAGTTTGTTATTATGTTATCTATAGTTCAATGTTAAGTATATTTTAACAATTTCTGCTTTTTTTACATTTGAAACTTTAAAAAATTATACCTATTTACTACAGGTGTTAGCTTTCTATATGTGGTTGCATTGCTAATGCAATGATATTAAGATTAATTTTTTTTTATTACGTCCCACACACTCTCTCTCTCTCTCTCTCTCTCTCTCTCTCTCTCTCTCTCTCTCTCTCTCTCTCTCTCTCTCTCTCTCTCTCTCTCGGACACGCACACATTGGTAAATGTTATTTATCAATGATAAATGTACATATTTCCTCGGTATTAAATCAATTCAGTTTCTCGAAGGAAATATTCTTAAATATTAGGTGAATATCGTGGTCCTTGAACTTTAATGAACAGAGAAAATAACTAAGAAGGGAATAAGAATCTCTAAATATAAACTGCAATTTTTCAATATTTCTGTTCCATATTAGATTATAGATCTAAAAATGGATAAATCTCCCGGTTGTTAGTTAAAGTTATCAAAATTACTAAGTGCTATGGTCATTAAATTTAAATTTATGCAGAATGTAAATTTAGAATAATATTGCATTTATTTTTACTATTTCAAGGAGAACAAGTGCATTACTGAATCTTTTTTTAGCTCATATATATTACTCTATAAATTACAAAACGCAGTTATTAGAACCACGAAATTGACTTGAGTTGTGTGGGCTGAAACAAAGAACATTTATGCATTATTTCAACAAAAAATTTCAATACTACTTTTAGTTTAAGATTTATTGGCTCTCTATACTAGATGCGAACACCGTGATCTTTTCTTTTCATTACGGCACCAGCTTTAACTGATGTTTTGTACTTAAAATTGAAATTAACCCCTCTTCACCATCGTAGCTAATTGGTACATTGTTACTTGGCATTCGATTAATGATATATTCCCGGCCGGTCACAAGCTCTTGTCATTGTGTGATTTCGCCTGGGGCTTTGATCCCAAGGTCGTTAAGAGAATCCAGACATTAATGTAGCAAAAATATATGGCTTATTTGAATATGAAAAACACGTCTAAATGTGCAAAAAATCTTCATTAATCGAATGCCAAGTAATAAACTACCAATTAGCTACGATGGTGAAGGTGGGTTAATTTCAATTCTAAGTACGAAACACCCGAATTCGACAGGTATAAGTACATCAGAATTGTCATTACCTTTTATCTTTCTTCGTGGCCTAGTGGTTTAGTCACTGTCTA
>NC_090726.1:15248522-15251022 GCF_036898095.1 Palaemon carinicauda | reverse complement strand
AAAAAAATGGAAGTAGTTCATTTTATTTGTCAGAAAGTATAACATACGATACAATGGATAATAATGATACTTAATTCCGAATTATATTTACGAGCAAGTAAGACTTATGATACTATGATTAGATAAAGGTCAAGTAAGAAAGCAGGCAGGTTTAATACAAGACTTTTCGAGAGCATACTGAAGTCAATACCGGAATATATGAAGCAATTATTTAGCTACCACCAAATGTTATGTGCATATGAATTTTGTTAAGTTATTGATATTCAATACTTTTATTTGATAAAATAATTATGTAATAAGTATCTAATTCATAATTCTCAAATTTGATGAGGAGAAAATCAATAAACCGCTTAATATATTTTAAGAAGGTATTGAAAAAACACGTTGCATACTATACATGAATACCTATAGGACTTTACCTATTAAGTTATATCAGTATATACTATAAATCATTGGAATATTTATTCAAATCCATTTCAAGAGCACTTTTATATGTAGCATCTCTCAGTTTTACAGAGCTCTACTTGGAAATGTAATTCGAAAGCGTCAACCAATATAGATCTCAGATATAAATTTCTAAATTTTTTTTCGAGGTTTCTCAAAATGTCAGGGAAGTTGATATTCCCTTATAATGAGTTCCCTTTTTATTCCCCATCTATTCAAGTCTTGATAAATAAATTGATAATCGTAACTAAAGTTAAAAGTACATAAACGGTGAAACGCCTATGTTCTATTTTTTTTTTTTATATGAAATGACAGTGTTAACTGAAACAACGTTATACTAATATCAACAAAAAAAGTATAAACATCATAATTTCTATAAGATTCTAACTTGACGGTTTCTGCGCGTGCATAGAGAGAACAACATTCGTGAATATATGAGACTCTAATCCCAACGAGAAAGTAAACCAAAACAATAAATAAATAAATAAATAATAAATAGATAGATAGAAAGATATATAGATAGAAATATAGATAGATAGATAGATAGATAAATAAATTGAGGGAAAATTAAAATTTTCAATAAAACTAAATAAAAAAAATCATCAAACTTCCAACGAATGATGACCCAGTTATGGAAGAAATTGCACGATTTTCATGTTTGCATAAAGTGCACAGACTGTAGTGAAAAATTTACGAGACAGATCGTTCAGAATTCCATTGATCCCAAACCATATATCAGAACAGTTGTCTCGTTACCTATGATTTTGCAGCGGATTTTGGATGGAATTTATTCCACCCAATCCTCTGCAATTATCGTCCCGAGATTTGTCATGTTATACGTTAGTGTCAGGTTTTGCGTATTTAAGTAGTATGGAATGATAAGCTATGCCATTTATGGCTTATTTTACCGTTTTTCTGCTGTTATTATTATGGAAAATTATATAGAATTGCTTCCATATGGATTGAGGTATTTGTCAGCGATAATCATAGCAACGTTAGTGAAAAATGTAACTTTTATTGCCAATAAGTTTTTCATTATTCTGAATTCAAGGCTATTATCAATATGTGATTTATACAACAATGTCAACTTGTTTTTTGAAATATTTATTGAAAATGATGTTAGTAGGTCAGTAAGTTTGCCATGGTACAGCTGGCTTTCTAAATTCCAGTACACTTTTACTGCATAGAAAAATGTATTAATTGCTTTTCATCACTTCGTAAAATTAATGAAAAAAAAAAATTACATTTTCACAAGCTCAGTGACTTTGCTTTATAGTGTTACCTGCAATATTGGATCCCTGTCACTCCTCTGATCTCTTTTACTTTTCTTACACGCACACAAAATAGTCTGACCTATTATTTACACATTTTCCTCTTTCCTCATACACCTGCCAACACTATGATAAAAGAAAGATTCTTCTTCACTCAAGGTGATAGCTACTGCACTTTAATTGCTCAGTGGCTACTTTCTACTTAGTAATGGTACGGGGGACACTTTAGCTATGGTAGGCAGCTCTTCTAGGGGAAGGAGACTTGGATATGGGTAATGTCATATATTCCTTCCCATGGTTTTTCACTATCTTGCTTTAGAGATATTTTACAACACTATTCAATCATTTCCCCTCTGGATTACTTCTCGTCTTGGAACCCGTGGCTTTATAGCATTCTGGTTTTCCAGCTGGGTTTCCAGCTTAGTTAGAAATAATCAAATTAATATCTGATACACTACTACCTATTATTTATAAAGGAAAAAACAAAATTATTTGCATCGGCACATCAGAAATGTAAGATCGTCATAAAATCAGGGCCTCAAAAGAAATCTACTTCTAGTATAGAATATGGTAATAGAACATCTTAATAAATTTATTTCAGCTAGCACATATTTTGGTAATTGTTGCCGACATATTCTTTTATTTTTATGACATCTGCAGCTGACTATAGTATATACAGTATAATCTGACAAAAAGTTAAATGCATACAATATAGCCTTAACGAATGCTGTTTCGGTTTACGCTCAAGTGACAGAGGCTGGGGCCAGTTTATTGTGCCTGTCAGA
>NC_090726.1:15222354-15224854 GCF_036898095.1 Palaemon carinicauda | reverse complement strand
AATATGGACCCGCCCGAAAAGTAGTTCACTCGACTTCAGTGGAGGGTTGGATTTAAACCCAAAACTATAATTACCAGCAGCCAAATCATATTCTTTTTGTCTTCTACTCTACCATACTTTCAAAGAATAGAAATCCATTCTGATTTTTATGATAGGCCACGGTGACAATTTCAATTACCATCAGCAGATTTTCATTGATTATGTTTACCACAACATAACAATTACATATACGAGAGTCCCTATGCAATTGTGTGTGTTCCACATTGCAACAAATGTATTTGGTCAGCTACTCTACTCCACATCTAAACACCGGAAACCCATTTGAATACCTTTTAATTGTTTTTGTAAATATATCAGAATTTCCTAACAATACCATTGCTATGGCATGTCTAAACAACTCTAGTTACCAGACCTAGGTTCCCTTCCTTTATTCTAACTCCCCTAGCACACTTCCAATTACCAAGAGTTTATTCTATACTAAAAAAATTCCATTTTTGTACAATCCCAATGCTGAAATGCTTTATTTCTAATTACCATAAGCTAATTGCCATTCTTTTTGTTTGTCATCTCTCACTTTAAATGCCATAGGCCCAACCCAGTCCCTTTGATATTCAACTAAATTACACAATTCTAAATACCAGAAGTCACTTAACATTATTCTACTTTTCAAATCTTCCACTTTGCACTTAGCAGACTTCGATTCACATTCCTTTGGTCAGTGACTCTACAAATCTTCCAAACACCAGAAGTTTTTCCTAGCCTCGTTGCTTAAGAATGTTGTTAAAATTCTACTTACCGGAAGTCGATTTACCTTCTTTTGTCTTAATGCCTTGCTTCGTTGACACAATGACAAGTTTTATAAATTTATTTCCATTATGTTAGTCTGCACACTATCTCCATCATAATTACCAAAGTCCCATTTAGATCCCACTGATATACAACACCAATATAATTTTAATTTTCGGCCTTAATTCCTATTCTTTAGTGTGCAATCTAGGTGTCCATTTCAATCCGAATCGTGGTATGCCTTGCTAGCACGATTCAATGTACCAAAGCCAAATTCCCGTTCTCTTGGTCTGTTGCCCCGAGAACCCTAATATCGTAAACCCTCTCCAAACAGTTGGTAAGCAATACTAACAAAAATCAATAAATGAAACTGAACTTGTGATATTTTTATCTGCCACCCCACCACACTTCCACACTTCCAAATACCAGAAGACCATTCCAGACCCGTTTGCCTGCTAAATAGTCATACTTTGAATAACCATCCCTTAACATCTTGGTTGTTATCTATCTAATTTTAATAGGCATAAATATTGTTGTCCATCTTTACAGGTGAGAAAATTGTTATAATAGATTTTTTTTTAACTATGTAATTGGCTGAGTTCTCACAAATCTATATAGAAAACATGAACAACTTGAGAAATTATGAAAGTAAGCAACTCACAGGCATTTCACGATATATAATAGTTATTTTTTCGTAAGCAAAGGTAATTTCAATAAAAATAGAATTATGATATACCTTATAACCACCAAGCAGTTAGGTGTACACGCCCATCTACATAGACAAATGCATACAATTCATTCACATTTTTTTTCAATCTCTTTGGGATGATATATAAATACCTCATGATATCAGGTCATGAATGTATGATAAAAAGGGCATTGGATTTGCATAACCGATACTCTCACAGCAATGACCTTTCGGATATTCACTTCAGTATGCAAGAGGACCACCATAACCGCGTTATAAATGGATGGGGATGAAATTTATAAATGCTATGGCACCTGGAATATCATGATAACAGTCCATATTTATCGGTGACTTTTGAAATAAGTTTTCTCAAATCAGGATCGCTTCATATTGCAGAGGATGTGAGAATTGAATTTTATCAAAAGACTCATTGGTAATGATTATAGAAACGTAAATAAAGAACAAAAATTTTCATGGTTGAAAAATAATTCGAAAACTGTAAGAAATTATAAAAGTCTTATCCAATTTTTCAAAAGATCGCTCATATGGAGCAGGCGCAAGACACTGGTTATTATACTTCTAGTGTGATGTCCTAGAACATAGTGGTAAATGCATATGATAAGCACCAAGTCCCTCTCCAACCAAGGCAGGACCTATAAGATCTAGGTAATGTATGTTGATAACTCATCCCCAGATCATATGAACTCTGAGAATGGGAACCGTGGTAATTATTCTCGATCTTTAGGAAGGATATAACTCAGCGATCCACGAATTCCAAGTCAGAGATGCCTCCGCTTGGCTTCCACAGCCGAATGACTAGGGTTGTGATGGCCAATGTGATAACGTCCCTGACTGGGGAACGCCAGACTGGGGCTCGAGTCTCGTTCAAACTCGTTAGGTTCTTTAATTACTCCAACCTCACCATCCTTGCGAGCTAAGGATTGGGGTTTGGGGAAGTCCATAGGTCTGTCTGTTGAGTCTTTAGCAGCCATTGCCTGGTTTTCATTGGTCCTAGGTTGGGTGGAG
>NC_090726.1:15202354-15204854 GCF_036898095.1 Palaemon carinicauda | reverse complement strand
AAGGCAACAGGACATAACAAGTTCACAAGACAGACAATATTACAGAGGAAAAACCAGACATGAATTTTCATGTTCGTTTTAGTGCAAGGAAGAGCGAAGATACAAGCATAATATATACAAAAGGAATTATGTACAATTGTGTGAAACACGGTTGGTACATGCTCCCCCCCTAAAAATGACATACTGTACATGTTAAATAGGGGCGCCCTGATCTAGAGAGGCGAACTGTAGGCGGGTCATCTGGCAGAAGATAAGCAGGTTTTAGACGATCAGTGGAGACCCAGTCTTCTTTGCCCCGAATGTTTAGGAGGAATGCTTTCGGACTGCGTTGGATCACAAGGAAAGGGCCCGTGTAAGGGGGCTTTAGTGGTGGCTTGCTGGTGTCGTTGCGCAGGAAGACGTGCGTTGCAGAGTGCAAGTCCGTTGGTATGTGATGCTTCGCTGGGGGCTTGTAAGTCTGGCGGCACGGAGTAAATTTTCCCACGACGTGACGTATGCGCTGGAGATCGTCGGAGGAGGTTGTAAAAGGAAAAAATTCGGCAGGGACGACCAACGGGTCGCCATACACCATTTCAGCTGCCGAGACGTCGGGGGCGGCTTTAGGAGTGGTCCTTAGTCCCAGGAGGACCCAGGGAAGCTGAGTAAACCAGTTGCAATCCTTGCAGCGGGACATCAAAGCTGCTTTGAGGGTGCGATGAAAACGTTCAACCATTCCATTGGCAGCGGGGTTGTAGGCCGTTGTCTGATGTAGGGTGATGCCCAGGAGATTCGCTAATGACGTCCACAATTGAGAGGTGAAAGTGGTTCCCCTGTCAGAAGTAATATGCTCAGGGATACCGAATCTTGAAATCCATCCAGAGAGTAAGGCAGATGTACATGAGGCGGACGTTGCAGTTTCCATGGGAATGGCTTCAGGCCAACGAGTAGAGCGGTCGATGATGGTAAACAGGTAACGATGTCCTTGTGATGTGGGTAGGGGGCCTTCAAAGTCGACGTGAATGTGTGCGAAACGACGCTGAGGTTGAGGAAAGGTGCCCACTCCTGAATCCGTGTGTCGATGTACTTTGGAAGTTTGGCAAGAAGTACAAGTGCGGACCCAATCCTTAGCATCCTTAGAAATGCCGTGCCAAATGAACTTTGCCTTCAGGAGCTGTGCAGTAGAACAGCACGAGGGATATGAAAGGCCGTGAATGAAATCAAACACCTGTCGATGCATGTGAGCAGGAATCCAAGGTCGCGGTCTACCAGTACTGACGTCACAGAGGAAGGTGGTGTTGGAGTCTTCGAGGGGAAAATCTTCCCAACGGAGGGACGTGCAGGATGTCCTACAAGCTTGATACTCTGGATCCTGTCGTTGGGCTTCAGCCAGGGCGTTGTAATCTAATCCCAGTTGAACGGCAGCCAACGTGTTTCTTGACAGGGCATCGGCAACGAGATTCATTTTCCCAGGGACGTATTGGAGGGTGCAATTGTATTCAGCCACGGCGGAGAGATGTCGGCGTTGGCGGGCGGACCAGGCGTCAAACTGTCGAGTGAAGGCGTGCACCAGAGGCATGTGGCCTGCGCGAATGACGAAGGGCGTACCTTCTAAGAAATAGCGAAAGTGACGGACAGCCAAGTGCACCGCCAGCAATTCTCGATCGAAGGTAGAATAACCCAATTCTGCCTTGGACAGTTTTCTGCTGAAGAAGGCCAATGGGCGGGGCGAGCCTTTGACCACCTTCTCGAGTACTGCACCAATAGCGACATCGCTGGCATCGGTGGAGAGAAGGAGAGGGGCGTGTGAGATAGGAAAAGTGAGAGCCGCAGCAGTTGATAGGGCCTTCTTTGCATTGCAGAAGGCTGCTTCTTGAAGGGGACCCCACTTCAGGTCCTTCGGCTTGCCCTTGAGGGAGGCGTAGATATGAGCAAGAGTGGCGGCAATGGCTGGCAGAAAACGGTGATAATAGTTGATCATGCCCAAGAATTCCTGCAGAGTTCTGAACGGCTGCTACCTTCTCAGGGAGGGGGTGGACACCTTCAGGAGTGATGCAGTGCCCTAAGAACGATACTTCGTTGGCGCCAAAGGTACACTTGTCGTACCGGACTACAAGGCTGTTTTGTTGCAGGCGGTCAAGCACGATGCGCAGGTGACGGATGTGTTCCTCTTTTGAGGAGGAGAACACAAGTATGTCGTCCACATAACATACACAGAAATGGAGGTCCCCTAAGATGCCATCCATGAGACGTTGAAACGTGGCTCCAGCATTACGAATGCCTAAACAGGAGTAATTGAAGGTGTATGTACCAAACGGAGTGGTGATGGCAGTCTTAGGGATGTCTTCTGGGTTCATAGGCACCTGATAATACCCCTTCAGGAGATCGAGCGTAGAGAAAACCTTTGCTTTGTGCAGGTAGGAGGTCACGTCGGCAATGTTTGGGAGGGGGTAGGGATCTGGTTCTGTTTGCATGTTCAGGCGCCTGTAATCCCCGCACGGACGGAGGGAGCCGTCTTTCTTCA
>NC_090726.1:15192354-15194854 GCF_036898095.1 Palaemon carinicauda | reverse complement strand
ATTCAGCATTATGAAGCTTCATCAGTGGTGGATAATGTGGGAGGGTGGCTGTGGCACCCTAGCAGTACCAGCTGAACTAGGTTGAGTCCCTTGTTAGGCTGGGAGGAACGTAGAAAGTAGAGATCCCCTTTTTTGTTTTTGTTTCATTTGTTGATGTCGGCTACCCCCCAAAATTGGGGGAAGTGCCTTGGTATATGTATGTATGTACTTGAGTAGTATCAAGGTGTATGAATAAAAATACATGATTCAGGATAGATAGTTTTAACAGACATAATGGTCCTTACTGTTTTTGTGAGTTTTTCTTCATTATTACCCTGTGCACGAAGTTAACTCTAATAGTCAGGCCTTCTCCATCATAAAGCTCAATGCTACACAGTATTCCAGAAGTTTTATTCCAGCTGTACTTACCTCTATAACATTTAAAATGCTCACAGAAAGCTAAAATCACTGACTACACCACCACTTGCACTGCAATGCTTCTACAACGTTCACAAGGTTTCCTGACAACTAAAATTACTTCTCCATATAAAGGAAGGATTCTTCTAGTCTCCGACAATTCATGTGTCACTTTTTAAAATATAGGTACTTTTTATGATCAACTCTCTACAGAAAGGTTGTTTCTTGGTGGAACTTCTGTCGGTTCCTTTACGGATTAATCATTAGACATTAATTGGTCGTTCTCGGTACTATAGGTTCAATTGAGTGAGCCTAAGCGTTGATACTAGGCATTGATACTTTTTCTCTAGGAAACATTCTGAGAGGCACAATAATCTCTATCACATGAGCTTGACCTTCAAAACATTTCATCAAAGTTATGTTGTATACCTTTTAACTTTTCATATTAGATATGCTATAGTGAGCTGCAGGTGCTATGAAAAGAATATTCCTATAGCAATTACCATAAATGAGCTAGTTGAAAAAAAATAATAAGATATTCTAATACCATATCCTATACTACAAGTAGAGTTCTTATGCCGCCCTGATTATATGACGATAATACACTTCTGATGTGCAGAGACAAATGCGATTGTTATTTTCTTTGTAAATGATAGGTAACCGAGTACCAGCTATTAATTTGATGATTTCGAACTCAGCTGCAAACTCAGTTGGGAAATCAGAATGCTATAAAGCCACGGGTTGCAAGACGAAAAGTAATCCAGAGAGGAAAGGATTGAATAGTGTGTCTGTAAAATATCTCTAAACCAGGATAGTGGAAGACTACGGGATAGAAGCTATGACATTACCCATATCCAAGTCTCCATCCCCTAGAAGAGCTGCCTATCACAGCTAAAGAGTCCCCCGTACCATTATTAAGTAGAAAGTAGCTACTGAGCAATTAAAGTGCAGTAGCTATCACCTTGAGTGAAGAAGAATCTTCCTTTTATCATATTGTCAGGTGAATGAGGAAAGAAGAAAATGTGTAAATAATAGGTCAGACTATTTTGTGTGCGTGTAAGAAAAGTAAAAGCGAGCAGTAGAGTGACAGGGATCCAATATTGCAGGTAACCCTATTTAGCAAAAGAGAAACTCTTGGTAAAGGTGCCTATAAAGCAAAGTCACTAAGCTTGTGAAAATGTAATATATTTTTTTCTTTTTTATTAATTTTCCGACGTGATGAAAAGCAAATAATATATTTTTCTATGCAGTACCTTATAAAAGTGTACTGGGATTTAGAAAGCCAGCTGCACCATGGCAAACATACTAACATCATCTTCAATAAATATTTTGAAGAACAAGTTTACATTGTTGTATAAATTACATATTGATAATAGCCTTTAATCTAGAATAATGAAAAAAATATTGGGAATAAAAGTTACATTTTCCACTAACGTCTCTATGATTATCGCTGACAAATACCTCAATCCATATGAAGCTTTTCTATATATTTTTCAATGATAATAACAACACACAAAAAACCGTAAATTAAGCCAAAAATGGCATAGCTTATCATTCCATACTATTTAAATACGCAAAACCTGACACTAACCCTATATCATGACAAATCTCGGGACGATAATTGCAGAGGATTGGGTGAAATAAATTCCATTCAAAATCCGATGCAAAATCATAGGTAACGAGACAACTGTTCTGATATATGGTTTGGGATCAATGGAATTCTGAACGATCTGTCTCGTAAATTTTTCACTACAGTCTGTGCACTTTATGCAAACATGAAAATCGTGCAATTTCTTTCATAACTGGGTCATCATTCGTTGGAAGTCTGATGATTTTTTTTTTATTTAGATTTTATTGAAAATTTTAATTTTCCCTCAGTTTTATTTATCTATCTATCTATATATCTATCTATATATCTATTTATTTATTGTTTTGGTTTACTTTCTCGTTGGGAATAGAGTCTCATATTCACGAATGTTGTTCTTTCTATGCACCCACAGAAACCGTCAAGAAAGAAACTTATGGAAACTATGATGTTTATACCTTTTTTGTTGATATCAGTAAAACATTGATATAGTCAACATTGTCATTTCGTATAAAAAAA
>NC_090726.1:15177354-15182354 GCF_036898095.1 Palaemon carinicauda | reverse complement strand
AACCATCCGAGCTGTCTTGAGCTATCATTACTGATTTTGACCTAACGGAAATTCATATCTCTAATTTCAAGAGAAAAAGTATTTCGTGACAATCTAAGAACGACAGTGGAGTTGTCTGTTCCGGATAAAAAGAAATTAAAATTCTGTATTATACATATATATATATATATATATATATACATACATACATACATACATACATACATACATACATACATACACATATATATATATATATATATATATATGATAAATTTTTCCAAATTTAGGGCGTGTTTCTCATTTTCAAATGAGCAATATATTTTTGCCTCATTAATGTCTGGATTCATTTAACGACCTCGGGATCAAAGCCCCAGGTGAAATCACACAAAGACAAGAGCTTGTGACCAGCCGGAAATCGAACCCTGGTCGGCAAACTTGTAGAGACAGTGACTAAACCACTTGGCCACGAAGAAAGATAAAAGTCAATGACAATTCTGATGTACTTATACCTGTCGAATTCAGGTGTTTCGTACTTAGAATTGAAATTAACCCACCTTTACCATCGTAGCTAATTGGTAGTTTATTAATTGGCATTCGATTAATGATACATTTTTGCATATTTAGACGTTTTTTCATATTCAAATAAGCCATATATTTTTGCTACATTAATGTCTCGATTCTCTTAACGACCTCGGGATCAAAGCCCCAGGCGAAATCACACAAAGACAAGAGATTGTGACCGGCCGGGAATCGAACCCTGGTCGGCAAACTTGTAGAGACAGTGACTAAACCACTTAGCCACGAAGAAAGAGAAAGGTTAATGACAGTTCTGCTTTACTTATACCTGTCGAATTCAGGTGTTTTGTACTTAGAATTGAAATTAACCAATCTTCACCATCGTAGGTAATTGGCAGTTTGTTACTTGGCATTCGATTAATGATGAATTTTTGCACATTTAGAAGTGATTTTCATATTAAAATAAGCCATATATTTTTGCTACATTAATGTCTAGATTCTCTTAACGACCTTGGGATCAAAGCCCCAGGCGAAATCACACAAAGACAATAGCTTGTAACCGGCCGGGAATTGAACCCTGGTCGACAAACCTGTAGAGACAGTGACTAAACCACTTGGCCACGGATGCAAAAATATATGACTTATTGGAATATGAAAAAACACGGCTAAATGTGCAAAAATATATCATTAATCGAATGCCAAGTAACAAACTACCAATAAGCTACGATGGTGAAGATATGTTACTTTCAATTCTAAGTACAAAACATCAGTTAAAAGTGGTGTCGTAATGAAAAGGAAAGATTACAGTGTTCGCATCTAGTATAGAGAGCCAATAAATCTGAAACTAAAAGTAGTATTGAAATTTTTAGTAGAAATAGTGCATAAATGTTCTTTGTTTAACCTCACACAACTCAAGTCGATTTCGTGGTTCTAATAACTGCGTTTGTAATTTGTAGAGTAATATATCTGAGCTAAAACAAAGATCCAGTTATGCACTTGTTCTTCTCCTTAAAATAGTAAAAATAAATACAACTTTTTTTCTGAATTTACATTTTGCATAAATTTAAATATCATGACCATAACACTTAGTAATTGAGTAACTTTAACTAACAACCGGGAGATTTATTAATTTCTAGATATGTAATCTAATATGGAACAGAAATATTTCAAACTGCAGTTTATATTCAGAGATTCTTATTCCCTTCTTAGTTATTTTCTCTGTTCAGTAACGTTCAAGGACCATGATATTCACCTAATATTTAAGAACATTGCCTTCGAGAAACTGAATTTGTTTAATACCGAGGAAATATGTACATTTATCACTGATAAATAACATTTACCAATGTGTGCGTGTCCGAGAGAGAGAGAGAGAGAGAGAGAGAGGAGAGAGAGAGAGAGAGGAGAGAGAGAGAGAGGGAGAGAGAGAGAGAGACAGCGGGACGTAATATAAAAATTTTTAATCTTAACATCATTGCATTAGCAATGCAACCACATATAGAAAACAAACAATTGTAGTAAATAGGTATAATTTTCTAAAGTTTCAAATGTAAAAAAAGCAGAAATTGTTAGAATATACTTAACATTGAACTATAAATAACAAAACAAACTGAGGGGAGATAAATGAAATGTGTATATGCTTCTCGTAGAATTCACCATCTAAAAGGGGAATTAAGAACTACACCTAAATCCAATGCACAAAGGCCATTTTAGTCCGTTTCAGTAATGCCCTGAGTGCATTTAACCTGCTTTGCGCAATGGAGACCCACAAATATCCCTTGTAAGTGGGGCAGTGAATCGAAACCAGAATAATTCTAATTTTGGGTTCAGCACTTTTGGCTAAATTGCGGTGTATGCACAGTTATCACTGTAGGTACCAGATTACCTTGGGACCTAATAACAATTGTGGATATTTCCTTCGAGGATAATAGTAAGAGCAAATGCAGTCACATTAATTCTTTTTTATATTTCAAGTGTAGCCTCCATATTTGTTTTTAGAAGACAGGCAACACAAAACAGAAACGCACATATATACATATACATATACATATACATATACATATACATATATATATATATATATATATATATACATATATACATATATATATATACATATATATACATATATATACATATATATATATATATATATATATATATATATATATATATATATATATATATATATATATGTGTGTGTGTGTGTGTGTGTGTGATGTGTGTGTGCGTGTGTGTTTAAGTACGTTTCTGTTTTGTGTGGATGTCTATGTGTTATTATATTTAAGCATGTTCATTTGCGGTTGTCCGTGCCTTGTTGTGCTTGTGTGTATGTTGAAATTAGAAATAAACAAATTCCACTGGTGGATATGGATATTTTCATCACGGAACGTATATAAAAAATCTAAAAAGAAACCACAATCAGAAAATGTAAGACCTAGTGGACTCCTTCTGTCCTTGTGCAAGAGATTGTTAGACAGAAAATGTATATGCCTGGTAATAATGCTCAACAAGAGACATTAACATTAAGAAACCCTATTATAACAGTGTTTTGTAACTGTGGTTCAATAAATATATTTCAGCAAGTAGAGAGAGAGAGAGAGAGAGAGAGAGAGAGAGAGAGAGAGAGAGAGAGGAGAGAGAGAGAGAGAGAGAGAGAGATATTAGGTAACTACATAGAATAGATATTAAATCTTTTATGCGTTTTATTGTTATAATAATTGCGCCTAATATCTACACATTAAAGTTATAAAGTTTACTACAATTATAGTCATCATATTATAATCACGCGATTGTATTCATATATTTAATAAAAAGAATAAATATAAGAGGAGAACATACTTATCAAAACTCAACTCTGGCGATAATGTTCAAAATCCAATGGATTGGGTTAATGAAATTATCGGAGTTACACCAAGCAGCCTAATTACGGATTTAATTAATATCACCCGAGTCTCATCAGTTCGGTAATTAAGTACAGTTGGGACTTTAATTTGATACAATCTTTCACTATGAAGTTTTCTAATCATGAAAGTCATCAAAGAAATTGAAGGATCCAAAATCAACATTTGGATAGATAACGGGTCTTTCCAAATTAGATGTTTTTGGTAGGGGGGTCAAGTTCCAATCAACATTACTATATCAAGTTAGTTTTCATAATATTTGCTTCATTAAAATTTGGTATATGTTTTGTAAAGAGGTGAAAGATTCTATTAGAAATTAACTTACGGCTAAATTTATGGTCCATTTATGTGGATATGAATTGCAAATGTTATAATCATACAGGTTGGTCACAGTTTCTTTACAATTAGGACAAACATGGAATACAGAAATATATAAACAAAAAATATAGGAAAATTACAAATTGAGGAACATAAATTGAAAATTTTCTGTCTCACTTTTTATAATATAATATAGTTGTACGGGACCTGTCATGTATTACAGATTAATATTTAGATAGATATATACACACAAGCACACACACAGATCCAAAAAATATATATGATTAAAGATAAAATAAAAACGCTATTCCTATTTTTTTTTCTATTCATAGTTCAATAAAAAAAATCGTGAAATGGCATATCTAACTATTTTACATGATTTCTATCAAATTTTTTCAATTCAATTACTATATGAAAATTTTACTTAATGAAACGTCGACACAATACATGGTCAAAGCAGAAAATTAATAAACATTATGGATATAAAAGGAATACAAATATAAAAGTATACAAGAAGCGAATGAATATCATGATTGAGTCAAATAAAATAGAATTTATCAGAATGGAAGAAGATCTGGAATCTACCATAAAGAGAATAATATTTATGGACAACCCTTCAATAAAAGAACGTATTACCGAAGAGTCGAAAACCAATAAGGACGTAACGTGCCGTGCGATTGCTTCATTTCAAGAGCCTCTGCACCAGATGGTCGAGCTCAACTCATTCATTCAGCCAATTTAAGAAGTGTCAAACTGTGAATTTCTGTCTATGTTATTGAAATCGGAAATTTGGTATACTTATGAATATATATTCATGAAAATTTACATACTCACACTCAGGGACTATAATATATATATATATATATATATATATATATATATATATATTTAAATATATACAGTAAACATATATCAAGATTCCAATAATTTGAAACTATCTGTAACTATTCTCGTGGTTGACAAGATTTATTTGCTGTGCAATATATAGAAATTCTCTTGGGTATTTTGGACGACCGGTCCTGATAACTTGGTGGATTACTTACATATTTCAAATTCAGTTTTTCGCTTTAACCGGCAGCCAGTGTAAATCAATTAGTAAGGGGTGATCTTTTCTCCAGGGGGGGGGGGGGGGACACCTTTTATCAGTCTTGCTCCTCTATTTATTATGTTTTGTAATATTGTAAGTTGCACTTTTGGTAAATTGTAATAGATGGAGCTGCAGTAGTCAATCCTGGTAAAACCACTGTTTATCACAAGTTTCTTAACAGAATTTTCATTCAAGTA
>NC_090726.1:15150794-15161854 GCF_036898095.1 Palaemon carinicauda | reverse complement strand
TTGCCACGGAAGTGAGGGCGGGGTTACCTGCATAGGTATCATTACCCACAAGCCAGTTGACTCCCGTTCCATTGGCCTTTGGTGGTTTATGCTCTCTGGTTCGTTGACTGACGTTGCAGCCATGACTGGAGGTCATTAGTCCTCCTCGTCTTATACTTTCCACTGCCTTCTCTGTCCCCGCTTCGAATATTGTGTGTGGGAGGGTTTGTATACCACTCCACTAATTTGTGCTCCTTTTTCCCTCACATAAAATTAATACCCTGTGGGATTTCTCATCACCTGCTGACTCAGTTCTCCTCTTCTCTGGATTGTGGATTGGTACCCGCGGCTTCTTATTGAATAAGTTGATTCCACTCATAGCGGTCACATGTCCAGAATTGCACCGGTTACAATTGGTCATATTTTCTTCTGGCAAACTATCAAGAAGATTTTGCATTATTATCACTACATCTGCTAACGAGCGATTATGATCGAACATATAGCCTGAGAATGGATGACATTTAAACAACTAAAATTAAATGAGAACAAAACTGAGTTCATGGTGGTGGGTAAGAGAGATAGCGTGAGAAGCTTTGGTGATATTCAAATGAACATAAATTATGATTCAGTGCCGATATCTAGTAAAGTTTGTGATATAGGTGTATTTCTTGATTGGAACCTGCCTCTCAATGCCCAAATAAATAATGTAGTAAAAACTGCTGGTTATCATCTAATAAATACTGCGTTCATAAAAAAAGTACTTGGAGAAAATTCTATAAAGAAACTTGTGATAAACAGTGGTATTACCAGGATTGACTACTGCAGCTCCATCTATTACAATTTACTAAAAGTGCAACTTAAGATATTACAAAACATAATAAATAGAGGAGCAAGACTGATAAAAGGTGTCCCCCCTGGAGAAAGGATCACCCCTATACTAATTGATTTACACTGGCTGCCGATAAAAGCGAAAATAGAATTTGAAATATGTACAGTAATCCACCAAGTTATCAGGACCGGTCGTCCAAAATACCTAAGATAATTGCTACATATTGCACAGCCAACAAATCTTGTCGAGACGAGAATAGTTACAGATGGTTTCAAATTATTGGAACCTTGATATATGTTTACTGTTGGCTCCAAAGCCTTTGAATATGCGGCCCGGAGACTATATAATAAGCTCCTGCGAGATATCCGAATGATTGAAAACATTAAGGCTTTAAAGAAGAAATAGAAGAGTTTCTTATTTCATGGGTCGTATAAGTGACGATTTAACAGTAAATTAACAAATGTGATATGAAACTTTAAATACTCTGAACGAACAAGGTAAAACGAAGTGGAGGTCGTGTAGAGAGTGGGGTTCCCCTGCATGATGGGACCGTAAAAGCAGCCGTCAAAATTAAGTAAAGTAAGTCAAATAAAAGACGATTCACTAAAATCCTGAGAGTTTTGCAGGATATCACATTGTTATCGTCTGGTGGCAGGTTGGTACTCCAAGTTGCGAAACTATCTCGGTAGATCCAAATTGCAAAACTTATAAGTGACTAACCAACTTTCATATATCACCTTTTCTTGCATCGTGCAAGCCATATTTCTCAATTGGACATCATTACATTTCACTATAACTTTTTGTACAAGCCGGTGGCTATAAATTGTCCCCCATTTTATGAGCATTGCTCAGTGAATGATTTTGTATAGCCTTTTTGTATGTCTGACCATCCATATGTGGCTAAACGAAGTCTTAAAAAAAAAAATAGCAATTGTAACCCCTCACTAGGCTGCTGGTCGTCGAAAGTCCTAAATCCTGACCGCAACTGGACTTTTTTCGAACTACGGAATCTTGAGTCACCTCTCAGCTGTGCGTATACACTCGGGTGCTTCTTAACTTCGTTCATGTGTAATAGTTAGAATAGTAATATTACATGTTTAAAACAAATGACGTAATATGTCATGTTGGTTGGAAGAGCTAACCGTGAGATTTGCTGTAGTCATTCAGATTGTAAACAGGATGTATAATGCAAAGACGGCAAATTGACATTCTTCTCTTAACGTCAACACATTGTCTCCTCGTGTGAAAGTTTGTGACGTCACCGGATGCAGGTGTCTTCCGATTCCGTCACTTGGCTAAATTAAAGCAAGCATACGATATTTGTGATATCGGTAATTTATTCAGTTCATATCTAAACTTCACCAGAATTGGTCATGTGGACCAACACAGCTTCCTCCAGTGATGGAGATGTTTAACTCTGTTGTTTATTAAAAATAAAACTTAAAAACCATTAAGATGTATTCAGTAAACCATTTAAATACATCTGAAAACAACTCATACTCAAATGTGTGCTTAAGACAGTAGCACACCAATAAATGGTGGCAGCGGTTAAACTCTAAGGCAGCGATTAAACTCTAAGAATTAGAGAAATATCTTCAAGACTTCAAAATAAATAGTTGTAAAACCAGAGAAATATCTTCAAGACTTCAACATAAAAGCTGTAAAACCAGAGAATGATCTTCAAGACTTCAAAATAAAAGCTGTAATACCTGATAAAGATCTTCAAGAACTCAAAACTATCTACAAGAATCTACAATTTTGACTAAGTCCAACGGAAAAGCTAACATCAACATATGTTAGTATACAACTTGAATCTTCAATCAACATCCTAGGAAACCCAAGGACTGGCGTTCAACAAATACAAGACATATCCAGGAAGAACTACATTCAACAAGAAACTAGAACGAGACATCGCTAACAAAACATCAAGAGAGAGAGAGAGAGAGAGGACGTGTCGACTTCATATAAAGCTAAGTACAGAGATTTTGTATTCATTTCAGTTTGGGCAGTGAAGTGTAGTTATCACAAGTCGTTAGTCAATTATTACTGGGGTGAGTGAATTCCTAAACTTTGTTATAAGAAACTCTGAATTCTCATTTAGAATTTTTCTTTCTTTGCGCTAATTCCTTTTTCTTTCATAAACTCTTGGGGGGAAATGTGTTGGGATTAGTAACATTGTTGGGGGAATTTTATTATACATATGCGTTTACGCAGTGGGCGTCTGTACTCATATAGATATTTTGATAGGATTGAAAGGGGTCAAAGAGATAGAAAAAAAAAATACAGCAGTCATGGCTCCTCCTGTCAGCCCTACCCCTGGACCTAGTGGTGTAGGCCAGGCTAATCCTCCTCCAATTGTGACGCTTGTAAATGCCAGGTCAGCAATCCTTCCTTTTCAAGGTCGTGTCAACGGGTTCTTGCCACAAAATGTGGAGTCATGGATTTCATCCGTTGATGCCCATTTAAATGCCAAACAAATCGTAGATCCTTTTGTACAATTACAAGAAGCTAAAAGTTTTATAGATTTTTCTAAGGGGGATGCGAGTGCGTATTTAAGAGGTGTTTCATTTCAGGAAGCAGTTACTTGGGATGATTTCAAAGTTAGGTTACGCGCGATTTATGGGGGTGAGGAAGCTTTGGATGTAGTGTTAACGTTACGAAATACACTTGATCAAGCCACTATGTATCGGCTTAATGTTGTTGAGAGAGCAGCTCTCATAGCTGATAGGCTTAACGAATATCAGGACATTTTAGGTAATTCCACTTGGGTTACTAACGATAACATCTCCGTGAAAGATTTTTTACGATTAATGTATTTAACTTGCATGACACTTATGTTGCCTGAAGCTTTAGTGCGGTGCTTTGATAAGAAGTTAATGCCTGCAAGTACGGAATTGGATGTCTATAAACAGATAAAGAAACACATGTCCAAGTGTCCAGATCTCGATCCCGTGTTAACTCAAGTTTTTGCTAAGAATGAAACAAAACCACAAACAGTGAACGTAATTAACAATCCAGTAGCGGGAGTGACGTGTTACAACTGCAAACGTCAAGGTCACATAAGCGCAGACTGTAGAACGAAATTTTGTTCAGTTCACAACACAGCATCACATTCTTATAGTCAATGTTACGCGCGTAAGACACAACAATATCCTAGAAATACACAGTCAATTCCACAGTCAGTTCCATATGGAAATAAAAAGAAAAATCCTCATTTTAACAATAAGAAGAAACAACAAAATGTCAATGCAGTTCAGAGTCCGAAACAAACAAACACTTCTTCAAATATCGCTGAGCCTGGGCCGTCAAACCAGACCTCGCAGAGTCAGCCTAATTTTCAGAATGTGCAGAGCAAAGCAAATACCACATAGTTAACTCTAGAGGGGAAGAGAGTGATGTTGGGTCAAGGTCATTTATGTCAACATCAATAGTATTGAATAATCAATTTAATGTTTTATCAGATAATTGTGAGACAATAGATTTTCCTATGAAACACACGGCCGAATTAAGTAAAACAGTGCATGCTCCCGTAGATTTGCAACGAATTCATACGATAATAAGCCAAAATGAGTTACGGCCAACCTTATATGCTGTAAATTTAGAACACAAATCCTTTACGTTATTTTTTGACTCTGGTAGTCCACGTAATATTATGGATTTGAAGACGCATCATTTGTTGTTTTCGAACTTTCCGATTGAAAAATCAGGAATTAGACTTTCAGGTATAGGAAATAATGAATTAAACGTCATAGGCATAACTCATATTCAGTTCAGAGTCGGTAATCGCACGTTTGCCGATACATTTGTTGTTGTGAAAAACATTAATATGTATGCAGCTGTAATTATAGGATACCCATCTATGGGAAATCAAAACATTATCTTAGCTCCTGCAAAGCACGGCGTGTATATCAAAGGGAAATTCTATAAGTCTTCTAATACCTTAAAGTCAGTTTTGGATAAAAAGGAGACGACAAATGTAACCGTAACGTACGTTGAAGAACCAATAACTTGTCTCACTAATAAGGAAATAATATACGCGACCCAGCAGAATTCTCGTTCACCCGTAATATCATCATGCACGCAATATATCGAACCAAACATACCTTCGAATTTAATAGTGCAAATAAAGAAAACACTACCGGGATCTGAAATATTAATCCTTTCTGATACTTTGAAAACTAACGGATTGTCTGTCACACAAGCTATTTATACAGTAGGCTCACATCAGCAATGTAATATCGAAGTCTGTAATCATTTAAATAACACTTTAGTAATTCACAAAAATCAACATATCTTGGATGTAGAAGTTTATAAACATCGTATTCTTACCGTTGCTGAAATCAATCACTCTCAATCAGTTGCGGATGAATCCCTTTTACGATCTATTAAAAATAAAATCAGTAAGGACATTCAAGACGAAGAAATTCAGCAGAAAATTTTTGAACTTTTAAATAAATATACAGATGTCTTTTCCACTACGGATGGATCCTTAGGAAAAACAGATGTGATCGAGCATCAAATAAGGTTAAAAGACAGGAAAAAAATTATATATGTACCCTCGTACAGACTCTCTATGAAATTCCAGAATGAAATAAATGATGAAGTAGGTAAAATGTTAGAGGAAGGAGTCATTAGAAAATCAAATAGCCCTTATAATTTTCCTTTAATAGTTGTACCGAAAAAAGATCGAACATGGCGTATCTGCGTCGACTTTCGTCGTCTAAACGAGGAAACGATCCCTGATCGATTCCCAGTGCCATGTACTGACGATATTTTGTCTTTGTTAGGTCAGAATAAATATTTTACCAGTTTGGACTTACTTAAAGGCTTTCACCAGATATCATTAGAAGAAAATAGTATCCCATACACAGCCTTCAGCACAGCCAGGGGACATTATGAATTTTTACGGATGCCTTTTGGTTTACGTTGTGCTCCTATAACATTTACAAGAATGATTAACATAGTGTTTGGAGACTTGTTAGGGGATATATTGCATGCCTATATGGATGATCTTGTAATCTTTTCCAACACCTTAGAAGAACATCTACGTAAGTTAGAACTAGTACTACAGAGATTAAGACAACATAACTTAAGGGTAAAGATTAGTAAGTGTGAGTTTTTCAAAACAGAATTAATATATTTGGGTTTCATGGTGTCAAGCCAAGGTCTTAAAGTAGTCCATGATAAGGTGTCAACTATACGTAATTTTCCCATACCTACTAATGTCAAGGGAATACAACAATTTCTGGGTTGTAGTGGATATTACAGGCGTTTTATACGCAACTATTCAATAATAGCCGCTCCTTTAACTGATCTCACGAAGAAGGGCGTAGATTTCATATGGTCTGAGCAACATAAACAGGCGTTTAATACTTTGAAAGATGAACTGTGTAGTTCTCCTATCTTAAAATTTCCTGACTTCGGTAAGGAATTCTTCATTGCAACAGACGCCTCAGACTTAGGAGTAGGAGGGGTATTGCTTCAGCAATATGATAAACAGTTTTTCCCGATAGCTTTCTATTCTCGAAAATTGAGAACTTCCGAAAGTAAGTATGCAGTAATAGACAAGGAAGGACTAGCTATTGTTAATTCGCTAGTGCATTTTAAGTTCATAATTTACGGTTATCCCGTTAAGGTTCTTACTGACCATAAACCACTAACAGAGTTCTTTAAAGGCTTCAATCACAGCCCTAAACGAACTCGGTGGCATTTAATCATTCAAGATTTTGGCGCAAGAATCGGGTATTTGCCTGGGAAAGCAAATATCATTGCGGATGCATTATCACGCAACCCCGTGTCATCTTGTACGGAGTCTTTAGCTGAATTAATAGATATATCAACATCCATGCCTATTGTAGAAACAATATCTGAACAAGAAGATTTAGGCTGGAGTGCTGAATTGTTACAGACTGAGCAAAGAAAAGATCAGAAAATAGAAACAATTATAAATGCTTTGAAAGGCAATCATAAAGAAAAAGAATATATAAAGTATAAGCAGCAGAATTATATAATCAAAGATAATATTCTGTGTAGGACTGTGACAAGGAAAACCCGCAATACACCACATGTAACTAACGACCAGGTAGTAGTACCAAACTCACTTATTTCCACTGTCCTGAATTGGTTGCATTCAAATCCATTACATGGACACCCTGGGTTCTCATTAATGTCACAGAAAGCCAAATCATTGTTTTATTGGCATACAATGCTTACAGATATAAAAAGACACATAGCTAATTGTCGCACATGTCAGGAAAACAAAGGGCATACGAAAACACCTGTCAGCTTAGGAGCTTATCCTGTTCCCAATCAACCCTTTGAAAGAATACATTTAGATTTGTTAACAGGATTTTACGAGTCAGACAGAGGAAATAAGCACCTCTTAGTAATTATAGATGCTTTAACTCGATATACAGAACTAATAGCGCTTAAAACTAAAACTGCGATTGAATGCGCTAGGAAGTTTTACGAGTGTTACATTTGTAAACATGGAATTCCACACATGATAATCTCAGACTCGGGTGGTGAATTTAATAATCACTTTCTTACCTCATTGTGTGAATTCCTCAACATAAAGAAGATTAATACCATGATATATCACCCAGAGTCGAATGGGCTAGTGGAAAGAGCAAATAGGAAGATATTAAATATATTGAGGGTAACACTAGGGGGATCAGACCCCAACTGGGATATTGCAATACCGGCGGCACTGAGTATTCTGAATCATTCATATCATATATCAATTAAAATGTCACCGCATGAAGCATTGTATGGTACCCCAGTTAGAACACCTTTCCATGTATTAACGCCTACAACTAATCTATCAAATCCTTTAAAAGAATGTATAAATGCAAGTACAAGTCGATATGATATCCTTCGAAAGAATTTAGAAGAATCACAAATCATAATGAAAAGGAATCATGATAAAATAGCGAAACCAACTAAAACATATACCGTGGGTGATAACATCTATATTCAAATCAATGTCAGAAAAGGGCTCAACTATAAACTAACACCTAAGTTTGAAGGCCCATTTAACATTTTGGAAACATTAACGGCCAATAGGTTTAGAATTCAAAACGTAGCCCAACCCACGGATGAGAGAATAGTACCATTGTCTCACATAAGAAATTAAAAAGAAAAGAGAGGAAAAGAAGTGAGGAAAAATTTTATTTAGTGTGACTAAAAGTTTTCTTTTTAATACAGGAGTAATTACATATATTTTTTCTCGTTACAGGTTTCCAAGATGAATTTTTGGTTGTTGGGAGTGGTATTGTTCGCTCAGACATTTTTCTCGTATGGGATGAGTTCTAAGACTAAGAATATATATTTTAAATATGGCAATATAGTTGAAAGACAAGAAGACATTTTTGTTACATCAACCAACGTAATTGTCGAAGTGCATATGCAAGCAATTTTTCTTCAAGAGAATGATGTCACTAGCTTAAGAACCGCCATTTCAAGGTTTTCTGCATCATTGGATGAGTTGCATAGGAGACATTTTCATTTGACTACTAAGAGTTTGCTTGGATCAACATTAAAAGTTGCAGAGATGCTATCTGATGACTCGAAAAATAAGACTGGCGAGACAGGATCTTTGGCTTATGACCTTTTGATGTGGACTGTAGGACACGAACACAAAGAAAGACAGAATCCGTTCATTTATGCTGCATTAAGCATCTTTGGGTCTGTTGCAAGTTTAGGTTTAGACTTTCCAATCGTCTTAAAATTAGTAATAAAAATAAGAAAATTGAGTTCTTGACTCATAAAGATGAATTGATTATGTCAGAACTAAGGGATCAGTTAGCTTCAATCAATAAAATTATGGATTTGTTAAATGAACATTCAGATAATATCGTTCAAATTATGGAAGTACAGGATTTGTTGGCAACATTAACGTATTATGATTCAAAGATAGATCACATACATAACAGAATTGCACATTTCATTGAGAAATCCAAGGATTATGTAGAAGCTATCACGTTAGCAACTAAAGGTGTATTGTCGCCCCATTTGTTGCCTATACGTTACTTAAAATTAGTTCTGGAGAACGGAAGGGATAAACTAGGCTATGTTCCTTTGTTAGACGAACATAGGTTAGAATTTTATTACAGCCTAATTACAGTAAACGTAGATAATAACAAGATTAGGATTACAATTCCCTTTGATTCTTCTGATGCCTGGCAATCTTACAGGATATCACCATTTCCGACTTTCATGACGAATCACTCAAATCCAGTAATATCCAGTTTGACAGGACACGTATTGATTTCCCCAGACAAGGAAACATATATGGTCATGAAAGACTTAAATCAATTAACTCACTGTTCAGACGCAATGGATAGAAAAATATGTACAGCTGACTCATTTGAATTCCGTAAAAACTTAATGGATTCATGCGAGTTAGGTATAGTGCTAGACGGTGCTCTCTCCCATACAAGTGAAAATTGTCTGGATAAGCTTTATCCCTTTGACAATAAAGAATTCAATTGCAGACTAAATAATGGCTCGTGGATACGATACGACAAGGACGGCTTCAATGTATCATGCCCTGACGGATCCACATCCTTCAACCACATCTTCGTCGCAGCAGATGGCTGTATCGGGACTTCCCCGAATTCCATGGTGACTGGTCTACGGACAATCATCAGAGAACGAGCTTACTTCGCGAACTTCACGTGGACCTCTACAATGCCAGCACTTCCTCTCCCCTACAACGGAAGTGTGGCAAAGCGGTTGATGAAACTTACCGAAAAGGACCACCTGTCACCGACTTATAAAGAGATTCTTCACCCCATAATACTGGCTAGTTTGTGTGTAACGGTGATAATTTTTATCGCCGTGAACATCCTTGTTTGGCGTAGGTTACGGCACAGCAAGCAGCTACAAAGGAACGAGTTGAATAGCCCTGACAATACCCCCTACCTGATCCAGTTCAAAGCTGTATGAGTGGCCACCTCATTCGCTAAGGGAGTAATTTGTCAGGAAGATGTTTGTATGAAAAGCTGATTAGTACGCTAGTAATATGTAATTAAAGAAATTCTCTACATTTGCATTGTTAAAAATACATTTAAAAACAACATTTAAAAAAATAAATAAAATAAAAAAGGATATAAATCATTTTTTCTCTCGGCATCTAATAAAAATATATAAGCCGGAATGTTAAAAAAAAAGAAAAGAGAGAAAAAAAAATACAATAAAATATATAACAGAATCTATGGGCATCTAATAAAATATATCAGCCCTATATATAAATATATATATATATATATATATATATATGTACGAAACCGTGGTACGTGTACGTACCAGGAATTCGTATTTGTGCACTAAAAATTGAGTATCTTGTTTCTGACAAAGGTAACAATTATTCTTTATCAAGTTACCGAATCATTTGTAAGTCAGAATTTATTTTGTTTTTTGGTACCATGTAATCATTTGCTAGCAATGTACCATATATATGATCTTGGTTTTATCATGCATTTTTCTTTTTGCTTTGGTAATATCTTTTTTGTATGCATTATTGTTATTATTTTTTGATGTGCCTGTTTGGACATTCGTCCTCAGTTGGTTATGGCTAATGTTAAACAAAGAATAATACGTATGTCCAGTCACACCTAATAACCATGTTTCGGCTTGTTGTTAAATTTTTGTAAAAAAAAATTGAGATAGCTGGCCGAGCTTATGTAATAGTTAGAATAGTAATATTACATGTTTAAAACAAATGACGTAATATGTCATGTTGGTTGGAAGAGCTAACCGTGAGATTTGCTGTAGTCATTCAGATTGTAAACAGGATGTATAATGCAAAGACGGCAAATTGACATTCTTCTCTTAACGTCAACACATTGTCTCCTCGTGTGAAAGTTTGTGACGTCACCGGATGCAGGTGTCTTCCGATTCCGTCACTTGGCTAAATTAAAGCAAGCATACGATATTTGTGATATCGGTAATTTATTCAGTTCATATCTAAACTTCACCAGAATTGGTCATGTGGACCAACACAGCTTCCTCCAGTGATGGAGATGTTTAACTCTGTTGTTTATTAAAAATAAAACTTAAAAACCATTAAGATGTATTCGTAAACCATTTAAATACATCTGAAAACAACTCATACTCAAATGTGTGCTTAAGACAGTAGCACACCAATACATGTGTGTCAGAAACGCTGTAGCTTGTTCTCGTTCCGTTAAAAGCCTATTTTTCAACTCTGTTAACTTTTCAGTCCTATTGTGCACACTGTTAAAAAAAA
>NC_090726.1:15140794-15145794 GCF_036898095.1 Palaemon carinicauda | reverse complement strand
ATTGGCTCTCTATACTAGATGCGAACACCGTGATCTTTTCTTTTCACTACGATACCAGCATTAACTGATGTTTTGTACTTAAAATTTAAATTAACCCATCTTCACCATCGTAGCTAATTGGTAGATTGTTACTTGGTATTTGATTAATGATATATTCCAGGCCGGTCACAAGCTCTTGACTATGTGTGATTTCGCCTGGGGCTTTGATCCCAAGGTCGTTAAAAGAATCCAGACATTAATGTAGCAAAAATTTATGGCTTATTTGAGTATGAAAAACACACCTAAATGTGCAAAAAATGTATCATTAATCGAATGCCAAGTAATAAACTACCAATTAGCTACGATGGTGAATGTGGGTTGATTTCAATTCTAAGTACGAAACACCTGAATTCGACAGTTATAAGTACAGCAGGATTGTCATTAACTTTTATCTTTCTTCGTGGCCGAGTGATTTAGTCACTGTCTCTACAAGTTTGCCGACCAGGGTTCGATTCCCGGCTGGTCACAAGCTCTTGTCTTTGTGTGATTTCGCCTGGGGCTTTGATCCCGAGGTCGTTAAATGAATCCAGACATTAATGTAGCAAAAATATATGGCTCATTTGAAAATGAAAAACACGTCTAAATGTGCAAAAATTTATCATATATATATATATATATATATATATATATATATATATATATATATATATATATATATATATATATATATATATATATATATTTATATATATATATATATGTGTGTGTGTGTGTGTAATACTAAATTTTAATTTCTTTTTATCCGGAACAGACAACTCCACTGTCGTTCTTAGATTGTCACGCAATACTTTTTCTCTTGAAATTATAGATATGAATTTCCGTTAAGTCAAAATCAGTAATGATAGCTCAAGACAGCTCGGATGGTTCAGTAATTTCTCATGACATAAAACTACGCTACACTCAGATTACTTTTACTGCAGTTTGAATATGCAGTAAAGTATTGTGGCATGTTATTACACCCAGTTTATCAATTTCCTTCAGGAATGGGTTGTCTGTTATGTTTGCATGCCAAGTTTATTTTAGGTGTCTAACCTTCAAGATAAAATCTAAAGTCAGGGAAAAGTATCTTTCTACGTGTAATTCTAAGTTGGAGGAAAGCTGACCTCATTTTTTGAAGGCATAATTAAGAATTTAAAACTTAGTTCTTTCCTTGTAAGTTATGTATATGAGAAACCTTTAAGGATTTTGATAAATATCAACCTAATTCTTATATCTTTTGTCCTTATCTCACAATATAAGCACTTAACGATTTATATAAATGTAATTAAGCAGTTTTCTAAAAATTATATATAGTAAATTAGCTCTGTAACCTAAAAAAAATATGATTAAGATATGTGACAGCGTGATGATAGCGATACATAATTGCAAAATATATAATCTATATATTTTGTTACAAGACAAAAGATAAATATAAAGCCATACAAAAGACTTAGGTTTTTATTAAAAGCATCATACATGTCGTAAAAGTTATTTCCTTCAATGTCATTTCAATATTCATTCTTAATCCAGATAATTGTGGCTAAGAAATGAAAGGCTTCAATGTCTTGAAGGGTAGAGATCTGATGACTAAATCCATGTGGGGTACAAAGTGAGAAGGGTGGCGATTGATACTAAATAGTAATAGCTGCTAATATATATTATTTTTTCAGCTTTGATGTTTAACTTAAGATTTCATTAGTGTATAGTATAAGGGTTCCAAATCTTTCACATCTGTATGAATATAGAATGGGCATACATGCCACGATCAATTATCCATGTAATAACCAAGCATTGCTCAGTGTACCTGAGAAAATAAATAAATACATATGTTAATTTATATTGACGCCAACAGATATATGTACATGATTTGATCGTTTAGAGTAGATAGAAGATTAAGCTCCTGGATACTAAAGAAGTCATCCAAAGAATTTGAAAATCTATATTCAAGGTGATCTTATACTCAGTGAATGTTTACGTATTCATGCCTGGAGCTCGTCGGATAGGGGCTCAAATCCTGCTCAAGCTGGATAGTTTCTGTTAGCGTCTGCAACCTCACAATTCTTGTGAGCTAAGGAGTGGGAGGGGGAGTATTGGGGGAGGGGAGCTTAAGGTCCACATGCTGAGTCATCATTAGCCATTGACTGACCCTCCCTGGTCATAACATTGATAGAGGGGGCTTGGGCGCTGATCATATGTATATATGGTCAGTCTTTGGGACATTGTCCTGCTTGCTAGGGCAATCTTATTGTCCCTTAACTCTACCGTTCACAAGCGGCCTTTATAACCTTTTAACTATGTATGAAAGGCCAGGAATCAGATTAATATGGTTCATAACCTAGATGATAAAAACTCAAATTATGTAAACATAAATGTGAAAAAAATTAACGTGTTAATTATGTCCTATTTTTCATCAAATTATCAATTGCTCCAAATGTATCTGTAAATATATTTTAATATTTCACATATACCTATATGCAATACTTATATCATTAATGTGATGTTCACCACATAGAATGCGGGTTTGCATGTGTATCACCATAGACAGAAAGAAATAACGATGCATTAGATATACAATTGTAATGTTTTGTAAGAATGCCTTTCTTTTTTTTTACAGTTTGGACACATCTTTTTATTTTCGTAAAACATATGTTGTGAAATAACTCATGACATTCGGAAAATTTTCCCATTTTTTCTTAAAAACTCGTTTCTTTTCTTTCTTTGCTATTAAATTCTCTTCCACTGAGACTCTAATCAAAATTGCGTTATTCTGTCACTGGAAGGAAATTGCATTGCAGTGTTTTGCATGTCGGAGAGAGAGAGAGAGAGAGATGAGAGAGAGAGAGAGAGAGGAGAGAGAGAGAGAGAGAGAGAGAGTAATCATTATTATTATTATTATTATTATTATTATCATTATTATTTTTATTATTATTATTATTATTATTATTATTATTTTCAATAATTTCCATATATTCAATATCTTTATTATTTTCTATTATCTCTATTATTTCTATTATTTTCATTATTTTTCATTTTTATTAATTATCATTTATATTACTTTTATTATTATCATTTTTTACCAAGTTTATAAAAAGAAAGACACAACACTACAAAACTATTGATGAAAAGTAAACTGATATGCTACACCTTTATAGTGTCTACCTATTCAGGACTGCATTAGGAGTATTTTTTAAATGACTTAATCAAACAAATATTTATATACATCTATCTTACCGATTGTAAAACTGAATGTAATTCCTAATTTTCCACATATGTTCATAATGTTAGTTTAAAAACATTTTGCCCGATCTAGCTAAACAACCGATTTATAAATCAGTGATTTCCTTCATTGTTTCCTCTGATCTCAGCTAAAATATTCTTAAATGTTACCCCAAATTTTATTCAGCACGCATAGAAATAAATAACTTAAAAGTTAACGATTCTTTCGAAATCAAATACATAAAAAATCGTCCAATTGTCCATTAACGTAACTTTTATACTTTGCGAAAATAATTCCATTAGAGCGTCTCTGTACGGCTCTGCTGCAAGTAAAATAAAGATTATGATGTTTAAAGTAAAATACCATTTAGCGTCACATTAGTAAGATTTAATCCGAAAATTTTATCAGGAACACTTAGTGTTTGATTTTTGCTGCCTATTGAATGCATTTATCGTGCAAAATTAACTAGTAGTTTTATAAAATGGTGAAATAGTTTATGAATGGTTTTAAAAAAGCTGAAGGTGAATGTGGGGATAAAAAACCTAACTGGTCGCTTGTACAGGTACCAAGAACCTTCGTGTGCACAAGTAGCAAGAACTTTACCTTGCCTCATTGGCCAATTATTTATAAGGTCACATTTTAGTTTTGTATTGTAATGTCCCTCTTTGTTTCTTATACTATATAATTGTATAATTTATGTGTTGTTTGTGGTTCTTTAGAAAGTTAGTAGCTACTTACAATTTTATATGATAAGGCTAGTTTGCAGTGGAAAAAGATAGCAAACCGCCAAAGAAAAGGGTTGGAGTTTAAAAAATCCAGAGATTTAGAGGACTCAAGGAATTAGTTCCAAATAGAATTAGTTAAAGAGAAATAATCACGAAATTTTTCAATGAAAAAAAAAAAAAAACTGAATCTGGTGCGTGGAAATAACAACCATAAAGTAAGAAACAATAAAGCAGATAATATATTTCATGTAGGATCAGGTAAGATATTGTGAATGAAGTATTAAAATTATGCATAATGATGTGAATTGTATATAGACACCAGCCTCCTATTGAAAAATTACTGCTAGAGATTTATTAGGTCCTTCGACTAGCCAGATAGTGCTGCATGGGATCCCCTCTCTCTGGTTACGGTTAGTTTTTTCCCACTGCCTACATATACAGCTAATAGTCTGGTATTGCCACATCCTTTACATATTCTCATATTTCCTCATACAACTGAAAATACTAAAGTAACCAGAAACATCTTCTCCACTCTGTTGACTAACTGCTTCTCTGTAACTGATCAGTGGCTGCTTTCCTCTTGGGTAAGGGTAGAAGAGACGCCTTTTGGGAGAATGACACTGCAAATTCAAACCATTGTTTTACAGTCTTCAGTAGCGCATGCATTTTCGAGGCCCTTTACAATTCTTCTCGAGGATCTTGAAAGATATGTGACGACCCAAGAGTAGGTTGTGACTCAAAAGCAGGATGAAAGCAACTGAGTCACAACTTACACTTGGCTCGTCAAATTGGTTACCCCCGGAGTGACCCGAACACTAAGCCTTCTGATCTGGAGTCAGAGTAGGTTGTGACTCAGTTGCTTTCATCCCGCTTTTGAGTCTCAACCTACTCTTTGGCTCGTCACAGATGAATTGCCAAATCGTCACAATTTTCAAGAGGGTTTAAAGTTTCTAGTCCTTCCACCCCATAGCCTCTCTATCATGGTCTTCCGCTGTTTGGGGTTAGAGTTCTTTTACTTGAGGGTGCAGGCAGGCATATTT
>NC_090726.1:15126793-15134293 GCF_036898095.1 Palaemon carinicauda | reverse complement strand
CTCTTCAGCACTGAAATTGAATTGTACATTGGAGACAATTCCATTAAAATTATTTGAAGTTTTGAGACATATAAGAATTGGAGGAACATAGAAGCTTCAAAAATAGTTGTACCAGCGACAATATATATATATATATATATATATAAATATATATATATATATATATATATATATATATATATATATATATATATATATATATATATATATGCAGAAGAACCACAGGGAAAATGAAAATACGAAATATACACTTAAGTCCTGACTAGTTTCGTGATACTTCCTCATAGGACTGATTTATTGAGAGAGGTTTCTTTACAATTTATAGGGAAAGTAAACGTACGAACATACATATAGAGATTTAGAGAACAATGACACTCCCTTACCAACTACCTGGGTCAGGTGTTGAGTAGGAGGAGTCCCCAAGCTCATTAGACACCTGCTAAAAAGGGTCATTTCTAGTGGCGGGTATATTCTTGTTTTCTTCTTTTTTTACTCTCAGTACAGTTTATTTATATGACAATACGGTAGCCTTTTCTATATAAATACATAAGCAAAACATACACAAACATAAATATATATATATATATATATATATATATATATATATATATATATATATATATATATATATATATATATATATATATATATACATATATATACATATACATATACATACACATACATATATACATACATATACACATACATATATACATATATATACACCTACACATACATATATATGCATATATACATTTATATGTATACAACATTAATATCATAAACATATTAATCATGTATATATCAATACTTATATCTAGCATAACACTATATAGTGCCACTATACTTATGCATACTATATAAAATAATTGTTTCCTTTAATGAATGGTAGCTTAGGTCTAAATATTAATTTCATAGCGACGTTAATTATTCACAATACATTCAATTCTACATTAAGTGGTTAATGTTTTTTTATATAGCTTACAAATCTCTTTACATATAAAGGCGTCGAGTTTATACATTCCATGACCAATATTCAAGTTGTTTTCAAAGGTTTCTTTTATGAAACTGGACTCTATGATGTTTCTTTCCACTAAGTTATTTGAATGAACCAATTTCTTTGCACCTGACCAATTAATAGGGTGATTTTTATCTCTAACGCGAGCAAAGAGTGCATTATTATCTTGAGCATACCTGACACTTTTCTTATGTTGTTCAATTCTCTTTTCTAGCGCTTTACCAGTTTGACCAATATAGTATTTTTCACAAGCATTGCATGGAATACGATATACACATCCAGCCACCCGTTGAGATACTACCGCTAGAGAGTTATGGGGTCTTTTGACTGGCCAGACAGTACTACATTGGATCCTCCTCTCTGGTTACGGTTCATTTTCCCTTTGCCTACATACACACTGAATAGTCTGGCATATTCCTTACATATTCTCCTCTATCCTCATACACCTGACAACACAGATTACCAAACAATTCTTCATCACCCAAGGGGTTACTGCACTGTACTTGTTCAGTGCCACTTTCCTCTTGGTAAGGGTAGAAGAGACTCTTTAGCTATGGTAAGCAGCTCTTCTAGGAGAAGGACACTCCAAAATCAAACCACTGTTCTCTAGTCTTGGGTAGTGCCATAGCCTCTGTACCATGGCCTTTCACTGTCTTGGGTTAGAGTTCTCTTGCTTGAGGGTACACTCGAGCACACTCTCCTATCTTATTTCTCTTCCTCTTGTTTTGTTAAAGTTTTTATAGTTTATATAGGAGATATTTATTGTTGTTACTCTTCTTAGAATATTTTATTTTCCTTTTTTCCTTTCCGCACTGAGCTATTTTCCCTGTTGGAGCCCCTGGGCTTATAGCATACTGCTTTTCCAACTAGGGTTGTAGCTTAGTAAGTAATAATAATAATAATAATCCCTTGGTAATGTCAGGAGAATTCTTTATTGAGGCTGTTTTTATTGTATTTTTACTCTTAAATGCTACATTTACATTGAAGTTTTTCAACAGTTGGGAATTTCTTTAAATGAATCACAATAAGGTAGTACAAGTAAATTTTGTGTGTTGTAGTTTTTTCTGTTATCATTCGGTAATGATAACAGAAAAAACTACAACACACAAAATTTACTTGTACTACCTTATTTTGATTCATTTAAAGAAATTCTCCAACTGTTAAAAAACTTCAATGTAAATGTAGCATTTAAGATAAGAGTAAAAATACAATAAAAACAAAGAATCGGTGAAAATTGAGAGGGAAACTTTTTATTTTTCAATACTGATTTTTGAAAAATGAAAACTTAGTATATACTTGTATATAGTACCAAAATATTATATATATTTTTATAATCTCTAGTTTTGAAAAAAGAATATGACAGGGCGATGAATTTGCAAATGGACAAAA
Organism: Palaemon carinicauda; assembly: GCF_036898095.1. Taxonomy (NCBI): domain Eukaryota; kingdom Metazoa; phylum Arthropoda; class Malacostraca; order Decapoda; family Palaemonidae; genus Palaemon; species Palaemon carinicauda. The sequence goes on along the minus strand of NC_090726.1, from coordinate 15,131,883 downwards.
TCTTTTAAATTCAAATTAATTCCATTAAATAATGTGCTTATGATACATTTTTCTTTAGAATTCACAAAAATTTCAAACAGGAAAACCTGAAAGCGTAAAAATGGTAAAGAGAGAGAGAGAGAGAGAGAGAGAGAGAGAGAGAGAGAGAGAGAGAGAGAAATGATATTCTTATATCGTTACTCTATGGAGAGATATTTCTAAATTATTCAAACTAATTTACGTGACATTTGACTATAAAGAGTGAATGAACATTGGATTTAAGTCCTTACCAGCTGCTAACCATATGTAGATATGGCAGGTGTAGCTTTGCCTTCTTTCGATGTTGATTTTTCATAAAGGTGTCCATATGGTCTAACCTATGCTAGAATAAGAGAAAACTTGAATATCTTATGAACGACCTTTGTTCCATCCTGGAGAGTCCAAGGCGGGGACATTGCCGGGCTTCAATTTTCTCATTTACTGGTACTGCAGTAGCTCCATCCTTTGTCGCTCCCTTCGCTCTTAGGCACTTACATTCAATGTCTACCATGTTTTTTTTTTTTCTACACAGCTGGATATGTGGTTGGACATAATAAATTTTAGTCCAAGAATGCATCTGATGCCCAGTATACATAAGCGTAAAACAAAAACTCTGTACAAATCTTATAAAGCACATCTGAAAGTTGACTGTCACCGCATGATTCCTCCTGACATGTCCAGAATGATCGGTGTCACTGGTTGAGGTGGACTTGAGGAATTTTCTTGTTCAAGGAGCGAAATGCTGGCAACTCTATTGATCAAGGCTCAGCACGACTTACAATGTAAATTCATATGAATCACCAACACTGAGATACCATAAGTCACGGAATGGCAGCAAGAGCTCACGATCACACTTACGAGACAGTTACACCCCCACTATCATCTCCTTTAGTGCCACGGAAGTGAGGGCGGGGTTACCTGTGTAGGTATCATTGCCCACAGGCCAGTTGACTCCCGTTCCATCGGCCTTTGGTGGTTTATGCTCTCTGGTTCGTTGACTGACGTTGCAGCCATGACTGGATGTCATTAGTCCTCCTCGTCTTATACCTTCCACTGCCTTCTCTGTCCCCGCTTCGAATACTGTGTGTGGAAGGGTTTGTATACCACTCCACTAGTTTGTGCCCCTCTCTCCCTCACATAAAATTAATACCCAGTGGGATTTCTCATCACCTGCTGACTCAGTTCTCCTCTTCTCTGGATTGTGGATTGGTACCCGCGGCTTCTTATTGAATAAGTTAATTTCACTCATAGCGGTCACGTGTCCAGAATTGCACCGGTTAAAATCGGTCATATTTTTTTCTGGTAAACTATCAAGAATATTCTGTATTATTATCACTACATCTGCTAACGAGCGATTATGCTCGAACATATAGCCTGGGAATGGATGGCATTTAAGCAACTAAAATTAAATGAGAGCAAAACTGAGTTCATGGTGGTGGGTAAGAGAAGCAGCGTGAGAAGCTTTGGTGATATTCAAGTGAACATAAATGATGATTCAGTGCCGATATCTAGTAAAGTTTGTGATCTAGGTGTATTTCTTGATTGCAACCTGCCTCTCAATGCCCAAATATATAATATAGTAAAACCTGCTGCTTATCATCTAATAAATACTGCGTTCATAAAAAAGTACTTGGAGAAAATTCTGTAAAGAAACTTTTGATAAACAGTGGTATTACCATGACTGACTACTGCAGCTCCATCTATTACAATTTACCAAAAGTGCAACTTACGATATTACAAAACATAATAAATAGAGGAGCAAGACTGATAAAAGGTGTCCTCCCTGGAGAAAGGATCACCCCTATACTAATTGATTTACACTGGCAGCTGATTAAAGCGAAAATTTTATTTGAAATATGTACAGTAATCCACCAAGTTATCAGGACCGATCGTCCAAAATACCTAAGAGAATTGCTACATATTGCACAGCCAACAAATTTTGTCGACACGAGAATAGTTACAGATGGTTTCAAATTATTGAAACCTTGATATATGTTCACTGTAGACTCCAAAGCCTTTAAATATGCGGCCCGGAGACTATATAATAAGCTCTTGCGAGACATCCGAATGATTGAAAACATTAAGGCTCTAAAGAGGAAATTGAAGACTTTTTTTATTTCATGGGTCGTAAAAGTGACGATTTAACAGTAAATTAACAAATGTTATATGAAACTTTAAACACTCTGAACGAACAAGGTAAAACGACAGTGGAGGTCCTGTAGAGAGTGGGGTTCCCCTGCTGTATGGGACCGTAAAAGCAGCCGTCAAAGTTAAGTAAAGTAAGTCAAATAAAAGACGATTCACTAAAATCCTGAGAGTTTTGCAGGCTATCACATTGTTATCGTCTGGTGGCAGGTTGGTACTCCAAGTTGCGAGACTATCTCGGTAGATCCACATTGCAAAACTTATTAGTGACTAACCAACTTTCATATATCACCTTTTCTTGTATCGTGCAAGCCATATTTCTCAATTAGACATCATTACATTTCACCATAACTTTTTGCATAAGCTGGTGGCAATAAATTCTCTGCCATTTTTTAGCATTGCTCAGTGAATTAATATTTTGTATAGCCTTTTTGTATGTCTGACCATCCATATGTGGCTAAACGAAGTGTTGAAAAAAAAAATAGTAATTGTAACCCCTCACTAGGCTGCTGGTCGTCGAAAGTCCTAAATCCTGACCGCAGCTGAGCTTTTTCGTACTACGGAATCTTGAGTCGCTTCTCTCCGCTGTGCGTATACACTCGTATGCTGCATAACTTCATTCATGTGTGTCAGAAATGCTGTAGCTTATTCTTATTCCGTTAAAAGCCTATTTGTCAACTCTGTTAACTTTTCAGTCCTATTGTGTACACTGTTAGAAAATCTTAATTCTAATCTGAAATTCTCCGTAAAAATTTATTGTTCTCAACCGTATTTCAGTAAAATAAAGACGACCGTTATTTTACCTTACTTTATTATCTTTTACAGGTTGAAGACCTTAAGTAACTAATTTACGTCAATATAGTTTTTAAAGCGGTAAAAATTCTAGAATAAATGTTGCCAGACATTTACCGTTTTTAATGCAATTTTTTTTGGTGTAACATACTCATTCGTTGATCTCTTCTATCTTCTCCTTCAATGTCAGTGTAGCCTACTGATGCTTCATTTCCATCGGAACTTACCACGATAGCCATCGCTCTTATAGGAATTCTACAAGTTTTTATCCACCTGCTTAAGTACAACTTCATTAACTGAATTCTCCACCACCTGATTTAACACCTGGCACCATGAACCCCGTGACTACAGATACAAATATAAATTTTATCATCTTCAGTATATCAATGGGATTAATCCCCATGCACAGCGAGGACACCCTCAGATAGGTTCCTTTTAATTGACTGACGGCCTGTGCTATTCTTGGGTTATCATGAAAAAGTGATCCACCTCCCTTAATATTCTGCCACTACTAAATTTGTGAAAATCCTCACTGCCATATATTGATACTAAATTGCGAAAATGATGATACTTTTCGAAACGTAAATAGACTCAGGGTGCAAACTTGAAGGTTAAAACAATTCTGTACATATATGTATCTGTCCAGGGTTTGGGATATATGTATAGGTATATGTACATGTGTATATATATATATATATATATATATATATATATATATATATATATATATAATATATATATATATATATATATATATATATATTATAGTCCCTGAGTGTGAGTATGTACTTTTTCATGAATATATATTCATTAGTATACCAAATTTCCGATTCCAATAACATAGACAGAAATTCACAGTTTGACACTTCTTAAATTGGCTGAATGAACGAGTTGAGCTCGACCATCTGGTGCAGAGGCTCTTGAAAATGAAGCAATCGCACGGCACGTTACGCCCTTATTGGTTTTCGACTCTTCGGTGATACGTTCTTTTATTGAAGGGTTGTCCGTAAATATCACTCTCTTCATGGTTGATTCCAGATCTTCCTCCATTCTTATATATTCTGCGTTACCTGATTCAATCATGATATTCATTTCGCTTCTTGCATACTTTTATATTTGTATTCCTTTTTTTATCCAAAATGTTTATTAATTTTCTGCTTTGACCATGTATGGTGTCCACGTTTTATTTTGTAAAATTTTCATACATTAATTGAATTGAAACAATTTGATAGGAATCATTTAACATAGTTAAATATGCCATTTCACGGAGTTTTTTTTATTGAACAATGAATGAAAAAAAAAATTAGAAATAGCGTATTTATTTTATCTTTAATCATATACATTCTTTGCAACGTAAAATTAAGAAATATTACTAAATACAAGCAAATTATCACTGATACCATCTCTTGTCGAGGATATGGTATGCAAGACATGGAAACAAAAATTGGTGTGGTTCCTGCATCTAATGGTGTTAATCCCTCCACATATAATAAAAAACAAGTATTTGACTACACACACACACACACGCACACACACACTTATATATATATAAATATATATTATATATATATATATATATATATTATATATTTATATATATTTTATATCTATATGTAATTTTACATCTATTTATCTATCTATCCATCTATCTACCTATATATATATATATATATATATATATATATATATATATATATATATATATATATATATATGCATACATATATATATATATACATATATGCATATATATATATATATATATATATATATATATATATATATGTATATATATATATATATATATATATATATATATTATATATATATATACATATATACATAAATACATAATATATATATATATATATATATATATATATATATATATATATATATATATATATGTGTGTGTGTGTGTGTGTGTGTGTGTATATATATATATATATATATATATATATATATATATATATATATATATATATATATATATATATATATATATATATATATATATATAATGCATGTGTGTATGTGTATGCATGTTTGTGTACATATGTCTATGTGTGTGCATATATATGTATGTTTTTTTGTCCGTCACCCTGAGTGGACGGAGGAAGAGAGAGTAGTTATAC
>NC_090726.1:15099293-15101793 GCF_036898095.1 Palaemon carinicauda | reverse complement strand
TTCATCTATTCCTTGGTTTTGTTTGGAAAGTGTTTCCTTACTGTTGAAATTTTGGCATAATCAAAAGCTTTATCACCATCTATAAATGCAATACATAGTCGTTTGTTATACTCCGTTGTTTTTTTTTTCAATAGCCTGGCTGCCCTCCTGGTAGATTAAGTCTAGCACCCTTTATAATATTATATATATATATATATATATATATATATATATATATATATATATAAATATATATATATATATATGTGTGTGTGTGTGTGTGTGTGTGTGTGTGTGTGTGTGTGTGTTTTCCTCGTATGTATCCACACCATGAGTACCTTAAGTTTAGTCCCTGTAACTTCTACACAAGGTGTGTTTTCGTGTTTGAAAATTAAAAATACTTTTGCAGTTTGAAGGTCACTTAAGAAAAACAAAGCTAGGGATGAGCAATTATTCACAACTACTACATAATCAGATATTTAGAACTATCACTTACTTGACATAACTACTTGGAAAACATTCTTAAAATCTTAAAGAAAAAAGTAGAAAGTAAATCGCAATAAGTAAGACATAAACTCTATTCCCAACGTCAAGCACACATATTGCTACCTGTATTCCATTACGTATTCTGAGGCTTCCTTGCACTTATCTTTTATCGATTAGCGATAAACTTGGACGAAAGTATCATTGTGAGTTTACTACTCCCACTTTGCGACCATCAAAACTAGGTTGCTTGCTTCATACGGTGTTTTTTTCATGTTACATATGGGGGTCTTATTTCCTCAGTATTCAACATGTTTATCTCTTTGTTGTTATCAACGCACGGACATTATTCGGAGTTCAATACAATTAAATTTAATGAAAAGGGCACTATTCAACGAGGAGAGAGAGAAGAGAGGAGAGAGAGAGAGAGAGAGAGAGAGAGAGAGAGAGAGAGAGAGAGAGAGAGAGAGAGAGAAGGGTAATTTACCTAAAATAAAAAATATCCTACTGACACCAATATTCTTAAAGAAAAATATGTATATTAGTGTCCTTGTAAGAAACTGATAACTGTTCAAAATCGTATATAGTGATTCTTGAAATATAGTGTAATTCCAATATTGGATACGACCCAATAAATTTCCAGCAATGTATTGCATTCGACACTAGAGTCAATCATATTTTCAATCTGAAAGAAACCAATTTCAAAGGTTTCTTATAAAGTTGTATTGCTATCGTGGTGTCCCGGATCCTCACTATTCAGAAAATCTATCCTTAACCTTTCAATATGCTGTGATGGTGGTTCTTTACCATGCAAAAGTCAACGCCCAAAAAGTTCATATGAGCATTAGTTGGGCAAATTCATTGATCTTATTTTCATACATATATTATGAGAGCTTCGCTTTCCATTCTGAGAGTTAAAAAAAAATGTGAATAAACTCGATATTGAATGCCCAGTATTCGGTGCATAAATTTTGTTTAAATAACGTGAATGTAAGGAGCTCTACTTTTTGTTGTTAATCTTAATACTTCAATTGGCATATTTGTGGGTGTGCATTTCCAAAAATATTTTTCAACTCTATTAATTTCATCAATTCTAAATTGAGGAGGACAAGCACCATCGACGATTGCCATTGCCTGATCGTCAATCCTTTGTCATATGTCTGCGTGCACTTACGCACTTTGACTTCTTAAGATTTTTTGTGCGAATTCTAAATCTAATTTCTTATCTGTTACAACTTCCAGCTCCTATAGAAAATTCGGTCTGTTTCTTGCTACTCCAAAACTATATTTTTGGATATACTCAGTCACTTAAGGGGATTTTTGATATTTTATTTTAATATGTATCCATTGTACATTTCCTACTTTGTGAAAAAAAAAAGACTCATTTATGAAACAACCGATAAACGAGGTATATTTTGCAGACTGTTATTAATTTTCTCTTTTTTTCAATTGATTTTTATAGTTTTCCAGTTTTATTATGAATATCATTTAACTTTAAACTGATTTTATGAAGGTTCATATAAAAAAGGTTAAAGACTCACCAAAAAAAAAAAAAAAAAAAAAAAAAAAAAAAGACATCATATGAAAAATTATGTATATACGGAGGAATTTATAGTATAAAAAAAGAATTAAGAAATTTTAAAACAAAATCATTACGTGTATGGTATTCTACGATCGATAAGCTAATACTGTATTCGAGGCTAGAATTGTTCAAAAGGAGTAAAATTAGTTCATAGATGACCAGTTCGTCCTCTACTTCTTCCAAAGTATCAATATGTAAACATTTATGTTGCGATTGGAGTAATTTGAAAGCACTCTCTCTCTCTCTCTCTCTCTCTCTCTCTCTCTCTCTCTCTCTCTCTCTCTCTCTCTCCTCTCTCTCTCTCTCTCTCATTTTAATAATTGCTATCTTTGTATGATTCTCTTTTCTACAGAATGGGATTAATTAATTCATCAATGTTTTCATTATTTATGAAATTTAGGAGAAAGGCCTGTATGCTCAATATTTCTGACGAATTAAGTAGAAAATAAAGTATGA
>NC_090726.1:15091793-15094293 GCF_036898095.1 Palaemon carinicauda | reverse complement strand
GATTTAGATCCATTAATGAGAAAAGTCCTGAATGTTAAATTCTAAATAGAGAATTATTTTCTCGGTAAAATAAAATATCACGGAGACATCACACATATGACATTGATTTTGTTGAAGCTTACTACATACATTTCCTTTTGTAGTTTACGGTTTAATTTTTTTTTTTTTTTTTTTCTTTTTTTCTTTTTTTTTTTTTTTGTGCTGGACTTTTTCGCTATTTATTTTGTAGGTTTTAGTGCATTTTTTATTTCCAGATAAGGCTAAACTTTTAATGCAATTATATTATATACATAAATGATGATGATCTTAATATCAATGAACGTTTTATTTTTTCTACTACATTAAAACATTCAGGGAAATAACTTAAGTAGTTTTGGATATTTCTTTAGAATAAAACTGAATATATACAGTACAAAGTATAGAAAAAAATCAGATATGTATACCGCATTACATATTCTGAACTTACGTACTGTAGGTGATAATCTACCAATTCATATAATATTAATTAAAGATAGTGAAAAAGTACAAGTAAATTTTTTTTTTTATCAAGAGATATTGTTTTCCTGAGCTAGAACAGGTGGTTCCATATACTATAGGCTATGTTCATTAAAGCTTTAAAGGTTTAAGGCCACTCAATGATGGCAGAGACATAGAACAGTGAAATTATGCTATCGAGCAGGACAGTGCCCTAAAGACCGACCATATATATATATATATATATATATATATATATATATATATATATATATATATATATATATGATCAGCACCCAAGTCCCCTCTCCACCCAACCTAGGATTAAGGAGAACGCGGCAATGGCTGTTGAAGACTCAACAGACAAACCTATAGGCTCCCCCAAACCCCTATCCTTAGCTCGCAATGATGGTGAAGTTGGGGGTAATAAAAGAAACTAACGAGTTTGAACAAGACTCGAACCCCAGTCTGGCGTTCACCAATCAGGGAGGTCATCACATTGGCCATCACAACCCTAGTCATTCGGCTGTGGAAGCCAAGCGGAGGCATCTCTGACTCGCAATCCATGGATCGCTGAGTTATATTCTTCCTAAAGATCGAGAATAATTACCACGGTCACCATTCTCAGAGTTTATATGATCTGGGGATGAGTTATCAACAGTCATTGCCTAGATCTCATAGGTCCTGCCTTACATCGCATCTGCTCCATATGAGCGATCTTTGAAAAACTTGGATAAGACTATAATTTCTTACATTTTTCGAATTATTTTTTAACAATGGAAATTTTTGGTCGTTTATTTACTCTTCTATAATTTTTAGCAATGAGTGTTTTAAAAAAAGTTAATTGTCACATCCTCTGCTATATGAAGCGATCATATGAGATCCTGATATTGTGACAACACTAGTTTTAATTTACACTGAGAAAAAGACTCCTTATAAAATTTCCATATGGTATTTTGATATTTCTCTTCCGTAAAGGTCTCCTCAAATATTTTTTTTTCTTTATAAATAAGCTCTCTTCACTCGTTTAATAAATGAATGAACAGAGCAGACATCTGTATGAAATAGGAGGTAATAGCTTACCCAGAGATTTATGTAAAAGGGTGAGATACAAACACTTATGAATATCATTCATGTTGGCTATCTAAACGAGCACACTCACAGTGCATGGCTCGATATCAATGTGGGTGGCTAACGTCAGAAAAGATTCTACAACATGCTATTTACACACACAATACCTGACACTACCGTATATCATGGCAAAAGCAGGGATGATAACTGCAAATGATTTAGCAAACTAAATTCCACACGGATCCAAAGGCGAAATCACCAATAACGTGGCAAGGGTTGAATACATTGTTCCGGATCAATTGAACTCTGGACTTCTGTCTCATAAATTTTTCACCACCAGGGATACACTTATTGGAAACTCGAAAACCATGACATGCCTTTCATAACAAGGTCATCTTTCGTGAAACGTTAGCAATATTTTTGTTTACTTATGTCTTTTTGTGGAATATATTTCCCCCGACATCATTTTTTTTTATTCTTTTCTTTTTTTTTTTTTTTGCTTACCAGGTGGGGGATGGTAATCTTAAATAAATATCCGAATGTTTTTCGTAATTGCATGGTGCAGGTAACGATTCATTTGAATCAAATCAATTACTACTCTATCTTCATCATTGTAGAGTATACATTGTATGTTCCTTTAAGCATCCTATTGCCCTTCATTCATTCCATATGACAAGATCATCCCAAAACATTCCGATCGTTTCTCCCATGTGGGTTAATATTTTACCATTTTTTAAAAACACAATTTTCAATAATATTAATAATATACGCAAATTATTCTTTATTGTAGATAATTTTTTTTCATTAACATATAACTTAAGATTGAATTATATTCCTGACATGACTTCTATCCACTTAACAAGTTTCTTCCAACATTCCTCCTAGTCCCTGTAACATTCCTTCTCAGTCCCTGTGACCTTCCTTCCTTCGCCTATTTGTATTTTGCCTCTTCTTT
>NC_090726.1:15055263-15070263 GCF_036898095.1 Palaemon carinicauda | reverse complement strand
CTTCGTTCCACATTATTGAAGGTTAAAGGTGTCTGGTTTCATTTCCAGTTTCATCAAAATAGATGCTCAACAGAACGTCAACTAGGCAAGTCCAACACCCACACTATCAGAATGACAAGCTCTTACATCTTTGTTCCACATTATTGAAGGTTAAAGGTGTCTGGTTTCAGTTCCAGTTTTATCAAAATAGATGCTCAACAGAACGTCAACTAGGCAAGTCCAACACCCACACTATCAGAATGACAAGCTCTTACATCTTCGTTCCACATTATTGAAGGTTAAAGGTGTCTGGTTTCAGTCCCAGTTTCATCAAAATAGATGCTCAACAGAACGTCAACTAGGCAAGTCCAACACCCACACTATCAGAATGACAAGCTCTTTCATCTTCGTTCCACATTATTGAAGGTTAAAGGTGTCTGGTTTCAGTTCCAGTTTCATCAAAATAGATGCTCAACAGAACGTCAACTAGGCAAGTCCAACACCCACACTATCAGAATGACAATCTCTTATATCTTCGTTCCACATTATTGAAGGTTAAAAGTGTCTGGTTTCAGTTCCAGATTCACCAGAATAGATGCTCAACAGAACGTCAGCCTGGGAAGTCCAACACCCCACTGTGATGTGCAACCAAAGCAATGGCTTACTCAGTAAACAACTTAAACTCACGGTCTAGGGCTGGGATCGATCTGTTGCTATACGAATGCGAGGCGACCTAGTTACCACTATACTGGCCCTTGCATTGAACTACGTTTCCTTAACCGTATGTTGGAGATTATAATATATCCTTTTCATATTAAATACGGTATCAAATTCGGGATCTGCTAATGGTAAGGACTTACAAATAAGTAGCTCCAGTTAAAAGCCCTTTATTATGTTATGTAAAATAGGTTTACTAACACTCTCTACGCCTTATAAAACGTTTCAAGCCTTCTTAAATACCACAAGTTAAAGGTTTTTAGCATGAAATTAATCCAGATCTTTCATGGTTTTCTTTAATACATATTATATAACGAGGTTAATGGAATCTTGTAATATAATAGCGAAACGAAAATTCCTGCGAAACTATGTTTCAGTACCACCTATCTTCTCTCCTCCTTCTATTCACTACACCAGCTTTAGTAGGTATCGTGAAATTAACGTTGCAATATAAAATTCAAACACCAAAGAAAAACTCACAAATTGATGATTTATATTCTCGATTTGCTTTCGAAAATTACAGAATTTTTGAAGAGATTTGACTTTGTTTGCCTGTACCAAACATTTGTCATTAAATTGAATTCCTCGCAAAATCTGAATGGGGGTGGCGGAGAATTTACATTAGTTTTGTTTCTCTTTCAGGATTTAGATCCATTAATGAGAAAAGTCCTGAATGTTAAATTCTAAATTGAGAATTATTATCTCGCTAAAATAAAATATCATGAAGACATCACCCATATGACATTGATTGTGTTGAAGCTTACTACATACTATTTTCTTTTGTAGTTTACGGTTTAATTCTTTTCTTCTTTTTTTTGTGCTGGCCTTTTTTGCTATTTATTTTCTAGGTTTTAGTGCATTTTTTATTTCAAAATAAGGCTAAACTTTTAATGCAATTATATTATATACAGAATTGATGATGATGATTTTAATATCAATGAACTTTTTATTTTTTCTACCACATTAAAACATTCAGGGAAATAACGTTGGATATTTCTTTAGAATAAAACTGAAGATATATAGTAGGAAGTATAGAAAAAAATCAGATATGTATACCGCATTACATATTCTGAACTTACGTGCTGTAGTTGATAATCTACCAATTCATATAATATTATTAAAGATAGTGAAAAATCACAAGTGAATTTTTTTTTATCAGGAGATATTGTTTTCCTGAGCTAGCAAAGGTGGTTCCATATGCTATAGGCTATGTTCATTAAAGTTTTAAAGGTTTAAGGCCATTCAGTTATGGCAGAGACAGAGAGCAGTGACATTTCGCTATCGAGCAGGACAATGCCCTAGAGACTGACCATATACAGTACATATATATGATCAGCGCCCAAGCCCCCTCTCCACCCAACCTAGGACCAATGAGAACCAGGCAATGGCTGCTAAAGACTCAGCAGACAGACCTATGGGCTTCCCCAAATCCCTATCCTTAGCTCGCAAGGATGGTGAGGTTGGGGTAATTAAAGAACCTAACGAGTTTGAACGAGACTCGAGCCCCAGTCGGGCGTTCCCCAATCAGGGACGTTATTCCATTGGCCATCACAACCCTAGTCATTCAGCTGTGGAAGCCAAGCAGAGGCATCTCTGACTCGCAATCCATGGATCGCTGATTTATATCCTTCCTACAGATCGAAACTATTTACCACGGTCCGCAATCCGAGTTTTTATGAGCTAGGGATGAGTTATCAACAGTCATTGACTAGACCTCTCAAGTCATGTCTTGGTTGGAGATGGATTTAGGTGCCAATCATATGTATTCACCAGTGCCTCGCATCTGCTCCATATGAGCGATCTTTTGAAAAACTTGGATAAGACTATAATTTCTTACATTTTTCGAATTATTTTTTAACAATGAAAATGTTTGTTCTTTATTTACTTTTCTATAATTGTTGGCAACGAGTGTTTTGAGAAAAGTCAATTCTCACATACTCTGCAATGTGAAGCGATCGTATGAGATCCTGTTTTTGTGGCAACACTGTAGTTTTATTTTACACTGAGAAAAAGACTCCTTATAAGATTTCCATATGGTATTTTGATATTTCTCTTCCGTAAAGGCCTCCTCAAATATTTTTTTCTTTATGGATAAGCTCTCTTCACTCGTTTAATAAATGAATGAACAGAGCAGACGTCTGTATGAAATAGGAGATAATAGCTTACCCAGAGATATATTGAAAAGGTTCAGATACAAACACTTATGAATATCATTCATGTTGGCTATCTAAATTATCACACTCACAGTGCATGGCTCGATATCAATGTGGGAGGCTAACGTCAGAAAAGATTTTACAACATGCTATTTACACACACAATACCTGACACTACCGTATATCACGGCAAAAGCAGGGATGATAACTGCAAATGATTTAGCAAACTGAATTCCACACGGAATCCAAAGGTGAAATCGCCAATAACGTGGCAAGGGTTGAATATATTGTTCCGGATCAATTGAACTCTGGACTTCTGTCTCATAAATTTTTCACCACCAGGGATACACTTAATGGAAACTCGAAAACCATGACATGCCTTTCATAACAGGGTCATCTTTCGTGAAACGTTGGCAATATTTTTGTTAACTTAAATCTTTTTGTGGAATATATTTTCCGCTATAATTTTTTTTTTTTTTGCTTACCAGGTGGGGATGGTATTCTAAAATAAATATCCGAATGTTTTTCGTAATTGCCTGGTCCAGGTAACGATTCATTTGAATCAAATAAATCACTACTCAATCTTCATCATTGTAAAGTATACATTGTATGTTCCTTTAAGCATCCTATTGCCCTTCATTCATTCCATATGACAAAATCATCTCAAAACATTATGATCGTTTCTCCCATATAGGTTAATATTTTACCCTTTTTTATAAATCACAATTTTCAATAATATTAATAATATACGCAAAATACTCTTTATTGTAGATAATTTGTTTTTTTCATTAACATATAACTTGAAATTGAATTATATTCCTGACATGACTTCTATCCTCTTAACAAGTTTCTTCCCAACATTCTTCCCAGTCCTTGTAACATTCCTTCCTAGTCCCTGTGACCTTTCTTCTTTCCCAGTCCCTGTGACCTTCCTTCCTTCGCTTATTTTGTATTTTGCCTCTTCTTTCATCCTCCCTTTTTATTTTATACTGGCTAACAAGTAAATTTAGGAACTGAAAACTTATATTTTACCAGTAGTTGTAGTAAAATGTATTGCATCATATTGTTGGTTTTGTTATTCCTAAGAAAGTATTGTGTACCTTTGTCTCGTATTGTCTATCCCTCAGCTGGTAATAAAAGGTGAAAATTAATTAGAATTTAATACTTACTGCTACTTTTATTGAAAAGAGAGAGAGAGAGAGAGAGAGAGAGAGAGAGAGAGAGAGAGAGAGAGAGAGAGAGAGAGAGAGAGAGAGAGAGAGAGAGAGAGAGAGAGAATTGCTCCGGCAGGTCATAAAAAAAAATAATAAAAGTTGTGTGAAGAGTCTTATTTCCTTAAATTTTACTGACAGCTCATTTCATTATCATATGCCATGAATTATTTAGATTTAATATAATTCCAATATTGATTACGATAGCATAAATCTCTAATATTGGAATTCTATCGACAATACAATAACATTTATATCTTTAATCTGAATGTCATACACTCCATGAAAAAAAAATATAAGGTTCCCTATAATATATATATATATATATATATATATATATATATATATATATATATATATATATATATAGATATATAGATATATAGATATATATATATATATATATATATATATATATATATAGATATATAGATATATATATATATATATATATATATATATATATATATATATATATATATATATATATATATATATAGATATATAGATATACAGATATATATATATATATATATAGATATATATATATATATATATATATATATATATATAGATATATATATATATATATATTATATATATATTATGTATAATATATATACACACATATATATATATATATATATATATATATATATATATATATATATATATTTATATATATATATATATATATATATATATATATATATATATATATATATATATATATATTGGTATCATGGTACGCTAGAACCCACAACATTCATAAAATCCTTCAAAATCCAATTATGCTGTACATTAGTTATGGTGATCATCTTACATATAAAAATAAATATCCATCAGCCCATATGTAGTAAGAATATCTGTTGTGGAAGTCCACTGAACTTGTTATACATGATGATTTCGATACCATGAAGGATTTACTTTTAGATCTCATCAGTAAAAAAATTATATTTGTGTTTAAAATTTTTCCAGACTTTTTGGTATGTACATTTAACCATGTATATGTTAAATTGGCCTTTGGAGCTCTCTTTATTTGTTTGTGATAATGCACATACATATAAAAGTAAATATTTATCAGGCCATTTGTGATAAGAGTATCTGTTGTGGAAGTCCACTGATCTTGTTATATATTAATGAATTCCATACCATGAGGGATTTACCTTTCAATCTCCTTATTGAAAAAAATCGTATTTGTGAATAAAATCTGTCCAGGATTCCTAGCAAATGCATATAGCTGTGTTTAAGTTGAATGAATTTTTAGAACTATCTTTGTTTGCCTGTGATAATCATTTAGAGTTTTCTTTGTTAATGGTACTAAATATATTCTGCATGACTTACTTTCCGTATAAAAGACTAACTTAATGTATAAGTTACTAAAAATGCTAACTCGGACAAAAAACGTAAAAGGTTTAAAAGGAATCCTTACAGGTGGATGGTCTCTGACCTTCTTGACTTTGAGTAGCGTTAACTTCAAAGTAGGTCTCTAATAATTTGTTTGTATTCTTTTGAATAGCCTTTGTAATTTTCCATTTTTTTTTTATTTTTTTTTTATTTCCTCTCTGTTTTCAAGTACATTGTTCTGTTTCAAAGAATTGTATAAGGCCAGCAAGGGATACCATAATACACAAAACCTACTTGTACTGGTATATAGAATTTATTTTTCAAGAAATTGCCCAAGAGTTGAAAAAATTTATCCGTTAATGTAGAATTTAAGAGTGATATTACAGTAAAAAAAGCCATAATAAATAATTCTCCTGCCAGTACCAAGGGATGTGTATATAGTATTCCATGTAATTTATGTGACACATTCTCCATTGGTCAAACGGGTAAATCCCTTGAAGAGAAATTTTAACAATATAAAAGAAATGTCAGGTAATAATGCAATGCTTTTCCCTATTAAAGATAGAAACCATAAGCAAATAAATTACTTCTTTTAAATAGCTTACTAGGAAGGAACATCATGGAGTCCACTTTTATAAAAAAGAATTCTATATGTAAATACTAACTAGAGATGTGATTTATAATCGAATTCAAAACTTTTAATATATATCCACCGATATCCTTTTATGATAAATGCTTCAGGCTGCACTAGGACTTGAACCCTGCTCCTGAGTCAAACCAGTCCCAATAGTAGATCCTAATAACAAGCCATCAAGAGAGATAAAATTCTATTCCAAGTCCAATGTACATATTCAATTCGAATTCAGGAATCTGTATTAGAACTTGAATTCAACCTACCTTCACCATGATGATTTATTAAGGATTTTCCAATACGTAGATATTTATGATAACCATGTGTCGCTTACAGGGGGTACTTTAATAAGATATAAATATATCCCCCTTTGTGTCAATAGGCATAGGAAGAGGAGATGATGATGATGAAATATATCCCACATCAATTCAAGTCACGTGGTTTTGTGACATATGATCATAATAGAGTGCTTATGTGTTGCCAACTCGTTAATAAGCTATCTTGGAAAACATAACAGACACCCTGCACGTCTCGAACTGTCGACCAAACTAAGCCATGACTCCTCACTGCTGGGAGGAAGGGCGATGGTGGCTGGTACAACACAAACATACGCTACCGGGGACTAAGTGACGTCAGGCAGGGCAGCCGGTCGGGACTACGGTCCACCCCAAAAACCAAATCAAAGTCCTACAAAAGAAGGCAACCGTGTTACCCCATACGAATTGGAAAAAAAACACGCTAATAGAAGAAGAAGAAGAAGAAGAAGAAGAAGAAAAAGAAGAAGAAGAAGAAGGTGTGGATGAGCTGCTTTGAAGAAGAAGAAGAAGAAGAAATTGTGGATGAGCGGATTTGAAGTCTACATGCAAATTTCTTTATTACTGTGTACTTAGAATTGACTTTTATGTCTCTTGGTGGTTCGTTGTTGGAGTCTACAGCAGAGATCGTCCCGACTTGAGGCATAAGTTCGAGTCCTTGCACAGCAAGAAGTATTTATTATGAAATAATTCTTTCTTAAATATATATTCCCGAAATTGATTTTGGCATTGAATCCAATACTAAATTCAATTGGCGTTTCATATTTACATCTATTGAAGCCACTTGGGTTTGTGACAAATTATCCATTGGTGATTTATATCTACATATATTAAAGCCACTTGTGTTTGTGACTAATCATGTGTATATATATATATATATATATATATATATATATATATATATATATATATATATATATATATATATAGATATAGATATAAATAAATAAATACATAGGTATGTGTGTATATATATAGATATGAGAAAAGTGAGTTTACCGCTCATATTATATGGTTCCAATTAAGATTTAAGGATAAGATGCAGTAACATCTATTGCCTTAAGCAAATCACTATTCCTCCGTTATCTGTGTGCAAGCATTGAATCCGTTACCTTCATATTCAGTCCTATTTGCGCAGTTTGAGTTTAATATGCATTTATGACTGACTGAACCTCTTTGAACCATTTGACAAGAAGGCTCAACAACTGGGTTCGACGGACCGTTTGACTGTGTAAACGCCGATTTAAACTAGAGTATCCTGTCAACCCTCGAGTACTATAGTTCGTAGTCCTCGTGATCTTCCACTAGTTAACCCAGTTGTTAAAGGAAACCAGGGTCTACTGGTGACATGAAGAAGCACATGGGCTATCAATTTTATTCCAAAATACCTTCTTAGAAATAGGAGCGCTGTACCTATTTAATCTGATTTATTAAATAATAGTTGGATAGAAAGAAATATAAGGTGGAAAAAATCTGACTCCAATACAATAAATGGCACCTAGAATTTGGGCAACATATTTCAAGTAGTAATGTTTTCAACCCTTATCTCTTTTATTTTCCCTATATATTTGGCTTACGGATCACAACGCCATCTGGTCCGCCCATAAATGCTAAAGCTGTGTTATGAGATGTGATGATAAAGGCTGAAATTATCTCTATAAATTCTGAAGAAAATCCCATATCTGTTATCATTAAATAATGGGATAAGTTTGGAAGCTATGAGTCTAGGATTTTTATTTGGAAGTCAATTCATTCCATATTTTCATATGATATAATACCTCGTATGGTTTTCTGGGTAGATACTCTGCCTTCTCGAAACGCGTCCTCTCTCTCTCTCTCTCTCTCTCTCTCTCTCTCTCTCTCTCTCTCTCTCTCTCTCTCTCTCTCTCTCTCTCCCATAACAGCTTTCGTATGTATCCTCAGAGTAACACGTTGTAATGCATAATCCCAAGCTCGAAGAAATGCACCGAATTGAGGATTTATATTCTCACTTTTCTTTTGGGAAACTGCAGAATCTTTGGAAGATATGACTTTGCTTACCTCTGACAAACATTTGCCACTGAATAAAATTCCTCACCCTAACACATAGAGGAAAGAATTCCTATTACCTGTGCTTTAGCTATTTTTCCTTCAAACATTTTTGAGTCCTTAAAGGAGAAGTCTAGAAGGTTAAATGTCAAGTAAATAGAAATTTATCCTCCAGATAATATTATGGAGAATTGGATATATAAATTTTTTTATTGTATGTGTTTTATTTCATACTTATTTTGGTACTGGAATTCCCTATCATTTGGTACATTCTCATTTTTGAGTTAAGGTTTCATTTCCCGTTATCCACTATAAATGAAGTTTCATATGCTGAATCCCCTACTGCCGCTACCTTAGTGGTCACCAAAACGACCTGAGGAAGGAATAGGTCCTATCAGAACTGCGTTATAATCGCGATATTCATATCCATTTCTATCACGATCTTTTGCCTCTCTCACATTTATCCTCCTATCACCCAGAAATTTCTTTACTCTATCAATCCACGAAAGCAGTGTTCCTCCTCTTGTACATCTTCCATCTACTCTTGCATTCATCACCTATTTCAGCAGAGAGCCATTTTCCATTTTCTATACAAGGCCAAACCACCTCAACAAATTCAAATTCATTCTATTTGCTAATTAATTTCTTACTCCCCTTTTTGCCATCACTACTTCGGTCCTAACGCTATCAAATGAAGATACACCAACCGTAATCCTCAGACATTTCATCTTGCAAACATTTCATCTCGATCCATACATAAAAGTTAGTACCATCACCTTTTCATACAAAATTCTCTTTAAATTCATTCTTAACCCTCTATTCTTTACCACTCCCTTCACTGACCCTAACACTCTGCATCCTTCATTCACTTTCTGACGTATTTTTGCAGCAACATCAGACCCCAAATACTCTCTTGTATAATTACTTCCTATGAGATGTCAAAAAAGATGTATGCTATAGTAGCTTAGCAAAAACATCCTGGGATCATAAATTCTAACTTGTGTTAGTCACAGATTTTTTTTTTTTTTTTTTTTTTTTTTTTACAAGCGTTCGCTACCTTACACAACAAGAAGAGTCGTAAGCCCTAGCTCATCTTGATCTACCTGACATGCGTCTTGACTACCGTTCATGTACATATGGATTTCGATATGGCACTTTAAGACAAGAACAATGATCCATTCTTTGCATCTATCGGTTATGGGTGACCATTTGATAAACTGTCAGTATTTCTTGTGTGGCTCAAATTGGAATAATCTGCGGCGATTTAAAGATTTTATAAAAAATAATTATTCTTCCATAACCTCCATTAATGTGCCACCCTATAGAGCTATAATAAAATATGCTGATCTTATAACCAAACTAGTTATAACGTACCGGGAGAACAAAATTTTTTTACATCATTGGAAAGTTTATAGTCATTCTTCATATATAAACTTTTGTAAACAGCGTATAAGATAATTCCTTTATGGGTAAAAAATTAATTATCTAACTTACCCTAGAACTCAAGCTCCTTATCCAGAGACAAAGATGCAGTAGGTATTGGTAGAGATTGTTTATGCAAAGAAAATTAATGGGTAAACTTAGAACCATGTCTGATTCCAGATATACGCACATATGAAGCCTACATCAAAGGTTCTGCCATTGCCACTTTATATGACAAGATACTATATGACTGGGAGGGGGTGGGGGGGGGGGATGCAAAACCGAACCCAAGAAGTCTGGTGCTCTCTGGCAAGTAGACTTATTCATGAGAAAGGCTCTCCAAGGCTTACAAACAGATTGGTATTGTCTCGGGGATGCAGATCTCTTACAGCTTATCAAATAATTCGAATTTGGGAAGATAAAGCCTTCTCATAAATACAGGAAAGAAAATCCAATCGTGAAGTTTCTGGGTCAGATAGATGATCAGACTCCATATTTTGTGATACACGTATGCAGACCGGAGCTGGTATAGTCTTGGTCTCAGAAGCTGAAACAGTGGATACCACGGGCTTTTTGGCCACAGTGAATCTATTAGCACGACAGTCCCGGAAATCCTGAAGGATATTCATACCATTCAAAATCAAACTCGCCAACAAACTGATGGCCATCTGCTCCAATCCAGATTCAGAGTATCTATTGGCACTATCTGAGAATCCACATTCTGTGTTAACTATAGTATAAGCTTGTAGTTCTCTTTTGCAGTAAACAGGTCCATTGAGAGGTACAGAGCTAGCTCATGAATCTCCTTTCTTAGTGGTGTCCTTTTGGATTCGTTGCATCTTATGTGTTTGCAAAGATGAGGCAGGTCAAGGATCACTCTTCTTTCTGGGGAGTCTCTTTGGTATGATGAATAGTCTAGCCTGTAATTTGAAAATACTACACTTTTTATGACTCATTTTTTTTTCGGTATGTTCCTTACAAAGGTGTCGAGTTCCAGGAGTCTGGTCTGATGAAAGCTGTGTCTTAGAGAAGGATTTTATATTTATGAGCAAACGAGACTTCCCGACACCTCTTTGTTCCTACTGAGAAAAATCCTACGTTGGCATTAAAGGATGTAAATGATTCCTAACAAGAAGCCTCTCACTGATGAGACGCTTTACCTTTAACTGACTTATCAGTCCCTCCATTTCTCTTGGAATATCCCAAATAGCTCCCCTTGCTCTATAATCCAAGTCTAACTGTTTATGGGATTGGGTCTCACCTTGGGCCTAGTAGCCTTCATTCCCCTTGTTTTTCTCGAGGAAACTTGGATGTAATCCATAGATTGGGATGGAAAAATATTTCAAAATCCACGATGCTACCATGCATTTAGGGAAACCTACCCCGTTTACTTTTACTTACTTTGCATAAACGAAAGCAAAATTTTTCTAAGGTTCCATAAACAATTGAAGGCAAGTCATCGAAAGAAATCTGGGATTTTCTCCCAAATATTCAGAAATTAACCAGGTACCTTCAATCATAAAGCAGTATTGAGGTCGCCCTATTCATCCAGTTGATCCATCAGGTGTCATAATTTCTCATAATAACCTAATAAACACTTAAATCCACTTTGACACCAGAAGTACTTATATTTATTTCCTAATTTTCCTGCTTTTATTTTTCAAGAATTTATTACATCCTTTATCTAGTTCTGCTGTACTTATTATTAAAATAGGAGTTCAAAATATATAATACCATAAATGTCAAAGTAAATAAAGACTTTATATGGAGAGAGAGAGAGAGAGAGAGAGAGAGAGAGAGAGAGAGAGAGAGAGAGAGAGAGAGAGAGAGAGAGAGTAATATATATAATTCGAATATCCATTACGACCTCCAGTATTGCAACACCAATGACACTAGATAGTCACTTATTTTCAATTTAAATGACATACCTTCCATTAAGAAAACTTATTTCAAAAGTCACCGATAAATATGGACTGCTATCATGATATTCCAGGTGCCATAGCATTTATAAATTTCATCACCATCCATTTATAACGCGGTTATGGTAGTCCTCTTGCATACTGAAGTGAATATCCGAAAGGTCATTGCTGTGAGAGTAACGGTAATGCATATCCAATGCCCTTTTTATCATACATTCCTGACTTGATATCATGAGGTATTCATATCTCATCCCAAAGAGATTGAAAAAAATGTGAATGATTTGTATGCATTTGTCTATGTAGATGGGCGTGTACACCTAACTGCTTGGTGGTTATAAGGTATATCATAATTTTATTTTTATTGAAATTACCTTTGCTTACGAAAAAAATAACTATTATATATCTTGAAATGCCTGTGAGTTGCTTACTTTCGTAATTTCTCAAGTTGTTAATGTTTTCTATATAGATTTGTGAGAACTCAGCCAATTACATAGTTTTTGAAAAAAAAAATCAATTATAACAATTTTCTCACCTGTAAAGATGGACAACGATATTTATGCCTATGAGCTAATAATAAAATTAGATAGGTAACAACCAAGATGTTAAGGGATGGTTATTCAAAGTATGACTATTTAGCAGGCAACCGGGTCTGGAATGGTCTTCTGGTATTTAGAATTGTGGTGAGGTGGCAGATAAAAATATCACGAGTTGAGTTTCATTTATTGATTTTTCTTAGTGTTGCTTACCAACTGTTTGGAGAGGCTTTACGATATTAGGGTTCTCGGGGCAACAGACCAAGAGAACGGGAATTTGTCTTTGGTACATTGAATCGTGCTAGCAAGGCATACAACGATTCAGATTGAAATGGACACCTAGATTGCACACCAAAGAATAGGAATTGAGGCCGGGAATTAAAATTATATTGGTGTTGTATATCAGTGGAACCTAAATGGGACATTGGTAATTATGATGGTGATAGTGTGCAGACCAACATAATGGAAATGAATTTATGGAACTTGTCATTGTGTCAACGAAGCAAGGCATTAAGACAAAAGATGGTAAATCGACTTCTGGTAAGTAGAATTTTACCAACATTCTTAAACAACGAGTCTGGGAAGAACTTCTGGTATTTGGAAGTTTTGTAGAGTCATTGACCAAAGGAATGTTAATCGAAGTCTGGTAAGTACAATGTGGCAGGTTTGAAAAGTAGACTAATGTTAAGTGACTTCTGGTATTTAGAATTGTGTAATTTAGTCGAATATCAAAGGGACTGGGTTGGGCCTATAGCATTTAAAGTGAGAGATGATGACAAATATAAAGAAGGGCAATTAGGTTATGGTAATTAGAAATAAAGTATTTCAGCATTGGGATTGTATAAAAATGGAATTGTTTTAGTATAGAATATACTCTAGGTAATTGGAAGTGTGCTAGGGGGGTTGGAATAAAGGAAGGGAACCTAGGTCTGGTAACTAGAGTTGTTTAGACATGCCATAGCAATGGTATTGTTAGGAAACTCTGATATATTTACATAAAGAATTTCTAAGGAATTCAAATGGGTTTTCGGTGTTTAGATGTGGAGTAGAGAAGCTGACCAAATTAATTTGTTGCAGTGTGGAACACACAGAATTGCATAGGGACTCTCGTATATGTAAGTATGTTGTGGTAAACATAATTAATGAAAATCTGCTGATGGTAATTGAAATTGTCACCGTCGCCTATCATAAAAATCAGAATGGATTTCTATTATTTGAAAGTATGGTAGAGTAGAAGATAAAAATAATATGATTTGGCTGCTGGTAATTATAATTTTATCAGTTTAGCATTCCGCCAGGAATGGAATAGACTTTTGTATTTAGAAGTGTGACAGGGTGAGTGGCCCTAACCATATGAAGCCGTTAATTGCATTTGGAATAGTGTCAGAGTTGTATGCTAACACTATTAGAAAAAGCTTCTGATATAAATACAGCAGCCAATGTGAATTGGTTTCTTTGTTTTTGGAAAATTGGGAAAACTTAAAAAAAAAGATGAGAGGGGTCTTCTGGTAGTTTTGATAGTTGGAGGGTTTCATACAAAAGAAGGAAAATATTTGAATTTGATTGTTTTAATGATACATTGAATAACTGGAACCTAGATATCCAAAATAATATGACTAGATCTCTAATAATCAAAAGAGAAGAATAGCAAATAATAGTAAAAACAATTATATTGTGATATATAATTATGGCACAGTAACAGAACGAAAGAATGTGAATAAACTTCTAGTAAGTAGAGATAATAGGCATGGCTGAATAGTAGGATTTGATTAGGCATTTTATATTTTGAAATTCAGCATTGTGATAGGGCTACAGAAGGGTAATGGACCTCTTTTAATCATAAGTGTGACTGCACAGCTAATCGGCAGAATGAGATTAGGATTCTGGTATATGGTAATGAGGTATTGTGGAAGGTCAACAAAAAATTCATGGAAGTCTGGAAAGTAGAAATTTAGTAATGCTCCAGACCTAAAAATGTGTAGGCTGATTCCAGAATTTATATGGATAGGAGTGGGTTACATCAAAAGAAAGTGAAAGAGCTTCTGAGGTTTTCAAATGAGGTAGTGTAATGAATCAATTGAATATAGATAGTCTTAGGTTATCTAAAAAACAAACTCATCATGACTGGGTATCTATTGTAGGATTTTGAATTATGTCAGTGGAGAAGACCAACAGCACAAGAATTTGGCTATGATAATCAGAAATGTGACAACAGGTCTTATTGATAAAATATGGATGGGATTTTTACAATATGAAGTTTCGCGGTGTGACACCAAACGATCGAGAACAGACTTCTTGTATTATTGAATGAGGCAGCAGGACAGATGATAAAATGTGAATGGGCTTCTGGTTAATTGATGTGTGGTAACATCAATGGCCACAAGAATGTCAATAAGATTTTTTTTCAAAACAATCTGCTTTTTGTAATATGTGTTAACTTAAGTTTTCCTATATAGATATAGTAACAACTGCTATTTCGTTAACGTAAAGTTGTAGTGTGAATTGTAGAAAATCTGCTATTACTTATTAGCTTTATAAAATTCATAAAAAGTTTATTGTTTTGCAAAAAGAAAATATAAAACCTTTAACGTAGACCTGTTATAAGGGTAAAATATACAAAACCTTTCTTCTATGGAGAATGTTCAACTATGTCAACATAAATTTGCATAATGAAGTTTGAGGTATTATAATTAATTTATATTATAATTAATTTTGGATATGATAACGCTTTATATGTTGAAATTTG
>NC_090726.1:15042017-15047017 GCF_036898095.1 Palaemon carinicauda | reverse complement strand
CATTATTATACTTTACGCATACATTTATGATGTATACGAAGATAAAGATCTAGAAATCTCCCATAAGGATCAAAATCGAGTAATATATCTCTTGAAAAATTAATTTAAAGATTTTTTGGGGTAAAGGAAATACACCAAAGGTAAAGATTTTCAGAAACTTGTGACTTTTTTATACATTCTGATAAATGTTATAAATTGGGGAAAACATGAAGAGCTTAATTTGATATGTCTTTTACCATTAAATACTAATAGATTTTCATCATATACTTCCAGATGCAAAAAGACCATTATATTCGGTTAGTTTTGCCAGGCTTCCACTCTTCCAATTCAAGTGGCCCATTTACATTACGAGTGTTAGTCATGCTGCCCAATTTCCACAAACCAAAAACCTATGTCCCTTCTGTTTCAGTCACAATAAGGGAATTCTCATTTTGTTAAATACCATGTTTCTAAAATTTCAATAAAAAGAGAGCCACTCACCTATGTGGATCTGCCAGAAAGCAACACTTCAAAAAGATCAGAAGCTAATTGACCTTTTTGTGGCCATTAATGTTACCCACACATCCATTAACCAAAAGCCCATTCACATTTTATCATCTGTCCTGCTGCCTCATTCAATAATACAAGAAGTCTGTTCGCGATCGTTTGGTGTCACACAGCGAAACTTCATATTGTAAAAATCCCATTCATATTTTATCAATAAAACCTGGTGTCACATTTCTGATTACAATAGCCAGATTCTTGTTCTGTTGGTCTTCTGCACTGACATAATTCAAAATGCTACAATAGATACCCAGTCATGTTGAGTTTGTTTTCTAGATAATATAAGACTCTATATTCAATTGATTCATTACACTACCTCATTTGAAAACATCAGAAGCTCTCACTTTCTTTTGATCTAACCCACTCCTATCCATATAAATGCTGGAAGACCCCTTCACATTTTTGGGTCTGGAGCATTACTAAACTTCTGCTTTCCAGACTTCCATGAATTTTTTGTTGGCCTTCCACAATACCTCATTACCATATACCAGAATCCTAATCTCGTTCTGCCGATTAGCTGTGCAGTCACACTTATGATTAAAAGAGGTCCATTACCCTTCTGTACCCCTATCACAACGCTAAATTTCAAAATATAAGATGCCTAATCAAATCCTATTATTCAGCCATGCCTATCATCTCTATTTACTAGAAGCTTATTCACATTTTTTCGTTCGGTTACTTTGCCATAATTATATATCAGAATATAATTGAGTTTACTATTATTTGCTATTCTTCTTCTCTTTTGATTATTAGAGATCTAGTCATATTATTTTGGATAACTATGCTCCAGCTATTCAATGTGTCATTAAAACAATCAAATTCAAATTTTTTCCTTCTTTTGTATGTAACCCTCCCACCATCAAAAATACCAGAAGACCCCTCTCATATATTTTTTTTAAGTTTTTCCCAATTTTCTAAACACAAGGAAACCAATTCACATTGGCTGTTGTATCTATATCAGAAGCTTATTCTAATAGTGTTAGCATACAACTCTGACACTATTCGAAATGCAATTAACCGATTCATATTGTTAGGGCCACTCACCCTGTCACACTTCCAAATAACAAAAGTCTATTCCATTCCTGGCGGAATGCTAAATTGATAAAATTATAATTACCAGCAGCCAAATCATATTCTTTTTGTCTTCTACGCTACCATACTCCTCAAATAATAAAAATCCATTCTGATTTCTATGATAGGCCATGGTAACAATTTCAATTACCATCAGCAGATTTTCATTATTTATGGTTACCACAACATAACAATTACATATACGAGAGTCCCTATGCAATTGTGTGTGTTCCACACTGCAACAAATTCATTTGGTCAGCTACTCTACTCCACATCTAAACACCGGAAACCCATTTGAATCCCTTTATAATTCTTTTTGTAAATATATCAGAATTACCTAACAATACCATTGCTATGGCATGTCTAAACAACTCTAGTTACCAGACCTAGGTTCCCTTCCTGTATTCCAACCCCCCCTAGCACACTTCTAATTACCAAGAGTTTATTCTATACTAAAAGAATTCTATTTTTGTACAATCCCAATGCTGAAATTAATTACCATAAGATAATTGCCATTCTTTTTGTTTGTCATCATCTCTCACTTTAAATGCCTTAGGCCCAACCCAGTCCCTTTGATATTCAACTAAATTACATAATTCTCAATACCAGAAGTCACTTAACATTATTCTACTTTTCAACTCTGCCACATTGTACTTACTAGACTTCCATACACATTCCTTTGGTCAGTGACTCTACAAAACTTCTAAATACCAGAAGTTCTTCCCAGCTTCGTTTTTTAAGAATGTTGTTAAAATTCTACTCACCAGAAGTCGATTTACCTTCTTTTGTCTTAAAGCCTTGCTTCGTTGACACAATGACAAGTTCCATAAATTTATTTCCATTATGTTGGTCTGCACACTATCACCATCATAATTACCAAAGTCCCATTTAGATCCCAATGATATACAACACCAATATAATTTTAATTCCCGGCCTCAATTCCTATTCTTTGGTGTGCAATCTAGGTGTTCACTTAAATCCGAATCGTGGAATGTCTTGCTAGCACGATTCAATGTACCAAAGACAAATTCCCGTTCTCTTGATCTGTTGCCCCGAGAACCCTAATATCGTAAACCCTCTTCAAACAGTTGGCAAGCAACACTAAAAAAAAAAAATCAATAAATGAAACTCAACTCGTGATATTTTTATCTCCCATCCCACTACACTTCTAAATACCAGAAGACCATTCCAGACCCGTTTGCCTACTAAATAGTCATACTTTGAATAACCCTCCTTTAACATATTGGTTGTTACCTATCTAATTTTATTATTAGCTCATAGGCAGAAATATTGTTGTCCATCTTTACAGGTGAAAAAATTGTTATAATAGATTTTTTTTTTAAACTATGTAATTGGCTGAGTTCTCACAAATCTATAAAGAAAACATTAACAACTTGAGAAATTACGAAAGTAAGCAAGTCACAGGCATTTCAAGATATATAATAGTTATTTTTTTCGTAAGCAAAGCTTATTTCAATAAAAATAGAATTAGGATATACCTTATAACCACCAAGCAGTTACTGTAGGTGTACCCGCCCATCTACATAGACAAATGCATGCCATTCATTCACATTTTTTCCAATCTCTTTGGGATGAGATATAAATACCTCATGATATCAAGTCATGAATGTATGATAAAAAAGGGCATTGGATTTGCATAACCGTTACTCTCACAGCAATGACCTTTCGGATATTCACTTCAGTATGCAAGAGGACCACCATAACCGCATTATAAATGGATGGGGATGAACTTTATAAATGCTATGGCACCTGGAATATCATGATAACAGTCCATATTTATCGGTGACTTTTGAAATAAGTTTTCTTAATGGAAGGTATGTCATTTAAACTGAAAATAAGTGACTATCTAGTGTCATTAGTGTTGCAATACTGGAGGTCGTAATGGATATTCGAATTATATATTTACTATATGGGTTTCTCTCTCTCTCTCTCTCTCTCTCTCTCTCTCTCTCTCTCTCTCTCTCTCTCCTCTCTCTCTCTCTCTCTCTCTCTCTCTCTCCTTATATAATGTCTTTATTTACTTTGACATTTATGGTATTATATATTTTGAACTCTTATCTTAATAATAAGTAGAACTGAACTAGATAAAGGATGTAATAAATTCCTGAAAAATAAAAACAGGAAAATTAGGAAATGAATATAAGTACGTCTGGTGTCAAATTGGAATTAAGTGTTTATTAGGTTATTCTGAGAAATCATGACACCTGATGGATCAACTGGATGAATAAGGCAACCTCAATACTGCTTTATGATTGAAGGTACCTGGTTCATTTCAGAATATTTTGGAGAAAATTCCAGATTTCTTTCGATGACTTGCCTTCAATTTTTTATGGAAAATTAAAAAACATTTTGCTTCTGTTTATGCAAAGTAAGTAAAGGTAAAGGGTAGGTTTCCCTAAATGCATGGTAGCATCGTAGATTATAAAATATTTTTCCATCACAAACTATGGCTTACGTCCAAGTTTCCTCGAGAAAAACAAGGGGAAGGAAGGCTACTAGGCCAAAGGTGGGACCCAATCCCATGGACAGTTAGACTTGGATTATAGAGCAAGGGGAGCTATCGGAGACATTCCAAGAGATATGGAGGGACTGATAAGTCAGTTAAAGGTAAAGCGTCTCATCAGTGAGAGGCTTCTTGTTATGAATCATTTACATCCTTTTTTGCGAACGTAGGACTTTTTCTCAGTAGGAACAAAGAGGTGCTGGGAAGTCTCGTTTTGGTCATAAATATCAAATCCTTCTCTAAGCCACAGCTTTCATCAGACCAGACTCTTGGAACTCGAGACCCTTGTAAGGAAGATACTGAAAAAAAAATGAGTCATAAAAAGTATAGGATTTTCAAATTACAGGCTAGGCTATTCATCATACCAAAGAGAGACTCCCCAGAAAAAAAGAGTGATCCTTGACATGCCTCATCTTTGCAAACACATATGATGCAACGCATCCAAAAGGACACCACTAAGAAAGGAGATTCAAGGGCTAGCTCTCTACCTCTCAATAGACCTGTTTACAGCAAAAGAGAACTACAAGCTTACACTATAGTTAGCATAGAATGTGAATTCTCAGGCAATGCCAATAGATACTCTGAATCTGGATTGGAGCAGATGGCCATCAGTCTGTTGACAAGTTTGATTTTGAATGGTATGAATATCCTTCAGGATTTCCGGGACTGTCGTGCTAATAGATTCATTGTGGCCAAAAAGCCCGTGGTATCCACTGTTTCAGCTTCTGAGACCAAGACTATACCAGCTCCGGTCTGCATGCGTATATCACAAAGTATGGAGTCTGATCATCTATCTGACCAAGAAACTTCACGATTTGGTTTTCTTTCCTGTACTAATGAGAAGGATTTATCTACCCCCAAC
>NC_090726.1:15032017-15037017 GCF_036898095.1 Palaemon carinicauda | reverse complement strand
AGAACAATGTACTTGAAAACATAGAGGAAATAAAAACAAAACGGAAAATTTCAAATGTTATTCAAAAGAATGCAAACAAATTATTAGAGACCTACTTTGAAATTAATGCTGCTCAAAGTCGAGAAGGTCAGAGACTATCCACCTGTAAGAATTCCTGTTAAACCTTTTACCTTTTTTGTCCGAGTTAGCTTTGTTAGTTTACTTATACATTAGGTCAGTCTTTTTTACGGAAAGTATGTCATCCAGAATATATGTAGTACCATTAATAAAGAAAACTCTATATGATTATCACAGGCAAACAAAATAGTTCTAAAAACTCATTCAACTTAAACACAGCTATATGCATATGCTAGGAATTCTGGACAGATCTTATTCAGAAATACATTTATTTTTACTAAGGAGATTGAAAGGTAAATCCCTCATGGTATGGAATTCATTAATATATAACAAGATCAGTGGACTTCCACAACAGATACGCTTATTACATACGGCCTGATAAATATTTACTTGAATATGTATTAGCATTATCACAAACAAACAAAGAAACTGCCAAAGGCCAGTTTAACATAAACATAGTTATATGTATACGCCAAAAAGTCTGGACAAAGTTTACTAACAAATATGATTTTTTTTTCACTAATGAGATCGAAAAGTAAATCCTTCATAGTATCGAAATCATTAATATATAACAAGTTCAGTGGACTTCCACAACAGATACTCTTACTACATATGGGCTGATGGATATTTACTTTTATATGTAAGATGATCACCATAACTAATGTACAGCATAATTGGATTTTGATGGATTGTATGAATGCTGTGGGTTTTGGCGTACCGTGATACCAATACACACACACACACATACACACACATATATATATATATATATATATATATATATATATATATACATATATATATCTATCTATCTATATATGTATATGTATATATATATATATATATATATATATATATATATATATATATATATATATATATATATATATATATATTATAGGGAACCTTATAATTTTTTTTTTGATGGAGAGTATGACATTCAGATTAAAGATATAAATGTTATTGCATTGTCGATAGAATTCCAATAGTAGAGATTTATGCTATCGTAATAAATATTGGAATTATATTAAATCTAAATAATTCATGGTATATAATGATGAAATGAGCTGTCAGTTTAAGTTTAAGGAAATAAGACTCTTCAAACAACTTTTAATAATTTTTTATGACCTGCGGAGCAATTATATCTCTCTCTCTCTCTCTCTCTCTCTCTCTCTCTCTCTCTCTCTCTCTCTCTCTCTCTCTCTCTCTCTCTCTCTCTCTCTCTTTCACTAAAAGTAGCAGTAAGTATTAAATTCTAAGTAATTTTCACATTTTATTACCAGATGAGGGATAGAGATTACGAGACAAAGGTACACAATACTTTCTTGGGAATAGCAAAAGCAACAATATGATGCAATACATTATAGTACAACTACTTGTAAAATACAAGTTTTCAGTTCCTAAATATACTTGTTAGCCAGTATAAAATAAAAAGGGAGGATGAAAGAAGAGGCACAATACAAAATAGGCGAAGGAAGGAAGGTCACAGGGACTGGGAAGGAATGTTACAGGGACTGGGAAGAATGTGGGAAAGAAGCTTGTCAAGTGGATACAAGTCATGTCAGGAATATAATTCAATCTTAAGTTATATGTTAATGAAAAAAAAAATATCTATAATAAAGAGTATTTTTTCTATATTATTAACGTTATTGAAAATTGTGTTTTATAAAAAAGGGTAAAATATTAACTTATATGGGAGAAACGATCAAAATGTTTTGAGATGATCTTGTCATATGGAATGAATGAAGGGCAATAGGATGCTTAAAGGAACATACAATGTATACTGTACAATGATGTAGATCGAGTAGTGATTGATTTGATTCAAATGAATCGTTACCTGGACCATGCAATTACGAAAAACATCCGGATATTTATTTAAGATTACCATCCCCACCTGGTAAGCAAAAAATAAAAAATAAAAAAAAGTTATAGCGGAAAATATATTCCACAAAAAGATTTAGGTAAACAAAAATATTGCTAACGTTTCACGAAAGATGACCCTGTTATGAAAGGCATGTCATGGTTTTCGAGTTTCCATTAAGTGTATCCCTGGTGGTGAAAAATTTATGAGACAGAAGTCCAGAGTTCAATTGATCTGAAACAATATATTCAACCCTTGCCACGTTATTGGTGATTTTGGCTTTGGATTCCGTGTGGAATTTAGTTTGCTGAATCATTTGCAGTTATCATCCCTGCTTTTGCCGTGATATACGGTATTGTGAGGTATTGTGTGTGTAAATAGCATGTTGTAAAATCTTTTCTGACGTTAGCCATCAGCATTGATATCGAGCCATGCACTGTGAGTGTGATCGTTTAGATACCCAACATGAATGATATTCATAAGTGTTTGTATCTCATCCCTTTCAATATATCTCTGGGTAAGCTATTATCTTCTATTTCAAACAGACGTCTGCTCTGTTCATTTATTCATTAAACGAGTGGAGAGAGCTTATTCATAAAGAAAAAAAAATTTAGGAGACCTTTACGGAAGAGAAATATCAAAATACCATATGGAAATCTTATAAGGAGTCTTTTTCTCAGTGTAAATTAAAACTAGAGTTGCCACAATATCAGGGCCTCATATGATCGCTTCATATTGCAGAGGATGTGACAATTAACTTTTCTTAAAACACTCATTGCTAACAATTATAGAAAAGTAAATAAACGACAAAAATTTCCATTGTTAAAAAATTATTCGAAAAATGTAAGAAATTATAGTCTTATCCAAGTTTTTCAAAAGATCGCTCATAAGGAGCAGGTGCGATGCACGGGTGAATAATATGACTGGCACCTAAGTCCCTCTCCAACCAAGGCAGGACCTATGAGATCTAGGCAATGAATGTTGATAACTCATCCCCAGATCATATGAACTCTGAGAATGGGGACCGTGGTAATTATTCTCGATCTTTAGGAAGGATATAACTCAGTGATCCACGCATTGCGAGTCAGAGATGCCTCTGCTTGGCTTCCATAGCCGAATGACTAGGGATGTGATGGCCAATGGGATAACGTCCCTGACTGGGGAACGCCAGACTGGGGCTTGAGTCTCGTTCAAACTCGTTAGGTTCTTTAATTACCCCAACCTCACCATCCTTGCGAGCTAAGGATACGGGTTCTGGGAAGCCCATAGGTCTGTCTGCTGAGTCTTCAGCAGCCATTGCCTGGTTCTCCTTGGTCCTAGGTTGGGTGGAGAGGGGGCTTGGGCGCTGATCATATATATATATATATATATATATATATATATATATATATATATATATATATATATATATATATATATATATATATATATATATATATATATATATATATATATATATATATATATATGGTCAGTCTCTAGGGCACTGTCCTGCTCGATAGCGTAATGTCACTGTTCTCTATCTCTGCCATCATTGAGTGGCCTTAAACCTTTAAAGCTTTAATGAACATAGCCTATAGTATATTGAACCACCTGTGCTAGCTCAGGAAAACAATATCTCTTGATAAAGAAAAAAAAATTCACTTGACATTTTTCACTATTTTCAATATTATATGAATTGGTAGATTATCACGTATAGTACGTAAGTTCAGAATATGTAATGCAGTATACATATCTGATTTTTTTTTCTATACTTAGTACTGTATATATTCAGTTTTATTCTAAAGAAATATCCAAAACTACTTAAGTTATTTCCCTGAATGTTTTAATGTAGTAGAAAAAATAAAAAGTTTATTGATATTAAAATCATCATCATCAATTCTGTATATAATATAATTGCATTAAAAGTTTAGCCTTATTTGGAAATAAAAAATGCACTAAAACCTAGAAAATAAATAGCGAAAAAGTCCAGCACAAAAAAAAAAAAAAAAAAAAAAAAAAAAATTAAACCGTAAACTACAAAAGGAAATGTATGTAGTAAGCTTCAACAAAATCACTGTCATATGTGTGATGTCTTCGTGATATTTTATTTTACCGAGAAAATAATTCTCTATTTAGAATTTAACATTCAGGACTTTTCTCATTAATGGATCTAAATCCTGAAAGAGAAACAAAACTAATGTAAATCCTCCGCCACCCCCATTCAGATTTTGCGAGGAATTCAATTTAATGACAAATGTTTGGTACAGGCAAACAAAGCCAAATCTCTTCGAAAATTCAGCAATTTTTCGAAAGCAAATCAAGAATATAAATCCTCAATTTGTGAATTTTTCTTTGGTGTTTGAATTTTATATTGCAACGTTAATTTCACGATACATACTAAAGCTGGTGTAGTGGATAGAAGCAGGAGAGAGGAGTGGTGGTACTGAAACATAGTTTCGCAGGAATTTTCTTTTGGCTATTATATTAAAAGATTCCATTAACCTCGTTATATAATATATATTAAAGAAAACCAGGAAAGATCTGGAATAATTTCACGCTAAAAACCTTTAACTTGTGGTATTTAAAAAGGCTTGAAACGTTTTATAAGGCGTAGAGAGTGTTAGTAAACCTATTTTACATAACATAATCCAGGCCTTTTAACTGGAGCTACTTATTTGTAAGTCCTTACCATTAATAGATCCCGAATTTGATACCGTATTTAATATGAAAAGGTTATATTATAATCTCCAACATACGGTTAAGGGAACGTTGTTCAATGCAAGGGCCAGTATAGTGGTAACTAGGTCGCCTCGCATTCGCATAGCAGCAGATCGATTCCAGCCCTAGAGCGTGAGTTTAAGTTGTTTACTGAGTAAGCCATTGCTTTGGTTGCACATCACAGTGGGGAGTTGGACTTCTTCGGCTGACGTTCTGTTGAGCATCTATTCTGGTGAAACTGGAACTGAAACCAGACACTTTTAACCTTCAATAATGTGGAACGAAGATGTAAGAGATTGTCATTCTGATAGTGTGGGTGTTG
>NC_090726.1:14982087-15009587 GCF_036898095.1 Palaemon carinicauda | reverse complement strand
GAGAGAGGTAATTTACCTATAATAAAAAATATCCTACTGACAGGAATATTCTTGAAAAAAAATATGTATAATAGTGTGTCCTTGTAAAGAAACTAACAACTCTGTTCAAAATCGTATATAGTGAATTCCTGAAATATAGTGTAATTCCAATATTGGATACGACCCAATAAATTTCTAGCAATGTATTGCATTCGACACTAGTGTCATTCATATCTTCAATCTGAAAGAAACCAATTTCAAAGGTTTCTTATAAAGTTGTATTGCTATCGTGGTGTCCCGGATCCTCACCATTCGGAAAATCCATCTTAAACCTTTCAATATGCTGCGATGGTGGTTCTTTACCATGCAAAAGTCAACGTCCAGAAGTTCATATGAGCATTAGCTGGGCAAATTCATTGATCTTGTTTTCATACATATGTTATGAGAGCTTCGCTTTCCATTCCTGAGCGTTAGAAAAAAAAATATGAATAAACTCGATCGTGAATGTCCAGTATTCGGTGCATAAGATTTAGTTTAAATAACATGAATGTACGGAGCTCTACTTTTTGTTGTTAATCTTAATACTTCAATTAGCATATTTGTGGGTGCGCATTTCCATAAATAATTTTCAACTCTATTAATTTTATCAATTCTAAATTGAGGAGGACAAGAACCATCGGCTATTGCCATTGCCTCATCGTCAATCCTTTGTCATATTTCTGCGTGCACTTACGCACTTTGACTTCTTAAGATTTTTTTGCGAATTCCAAATTTAATTTCTTATCTGTTACAACTTCCAGCTTCTATAAAATAATTCGGTCTTGTTCTCGCTTACTCCAAAACTATATTGTTGGATATACTCAGTCACTGACATATACATATATCTTAATGGGAATTTGATATTTTTTTTCTAAAATTTTATCAATTCCTTTTCGTTTTACATTTCCTACTTTGTGAAAAAGAATGACTCAATTATGAAACAAACCGATAAACGAGGTATATTTTGCAGACTGTTATTAATTTTCTCTTTTGTCAATTGATTTATGTAGTTCTTTCCGGTTTTCTTATGAATATCATTTAACTTTAAACTGATTTTATGAAGGTTCATACCAAAGAGGTGAACGACTCACCAAAAAAAGAAAAAAAAGACATCATATGTAAAATTATGTATATACAGAGGAATTCATAGTAATAAAAAAAAAGAATTGATAAATTTTAAAACAAAATCATTACATGTATATTATTCTACAATAGATAAGCTATTACTGTATTCGAGGCTTGAATTGTTCAAAAGAAGTAAAATTAGTTCACAGATGACCAGTTCGTCCTCTACCTCTTCCAAGGTATCAATATGTAAACATTTATGTTTCGATTGGAGTAATTTGAAAGCAGACCTCATTCTCTCTCTCTCCTCTCTCTCTCTCTCTCTCTCTCTCTCTCTCTCATTTTAATAATTGCTATCTTTGTATGATTCCCTTGTCTACAGAATGGGATTAATTAATTCATCAATGTTTTCATTATTTATGATATTTAGAAGAAAGCCCTGTACAATCAATATTTCGGACGAATTAAGTAGAAAATAAAGTAAGAATTATATAAGGTTATAAGAATAACACCTACAATACCTTTTAGTGATCAGATGGTGAAGATCAGACTTCAACGGTAAGGATCCAATGAATTTTATACTGAATTTAGAATGATAGAAACAAAATACTTTTTATATTCTCATATTCATATATGGTTTGAGGCAAAAATAAATGTCAGGATCATAATGACGGTCAAAGTTTATATTCCACAAACTAATTTGGGTTTGGGGATATTAGTAAGTTATACTCCCAGGTATAACATCAAAAATAAAATTGCCGCCGTCTTGAATATGTAAAGAAAAATAATGTTTACATATTAATATGGTTTACAAATTACTGTTATCTTGACCATGTG
This sequence comes from Palaemon carinicauda, assembly GCF_036898095.1. Lineage (NCBI taxonomy): Eukaryota > Metazoa > Arthropoda > Malacostraca > Decapoda > Palaemonidae > Palaemon > Palaemon carinicauda. The sequence goes on along the minus strand of NC_090726.1, from coordinate 15,007,667 downwards.
AAAAAAAAAATCTCTATACGTTACCATCGTTTATAAATGACTATTACTTGAAACACTGATTTTGTCATAAAAATACTTATGCATTTATCTCTAATTTCATATATTTCTTTTCTCTTTATTTGTTTATTTCTATTAATCTATATGTTTATATATTTCATTTTTACATTTATAAAGGAAAACGTTACATCAGCAGAAACTGCTCCCGTTCTTGCACTTTGTTAAAAAGCAAGGTCCTCTTAAAGCTGCTTTCATTACTTCTGAAATCTGTGTGACTTTCACCATAACACTTTATGTCTCTTAATAACTTCTTGTCATAAACCTCGGGACATTTCCCCCAAACCAAAGTTTCACTCGTTTTTTTTTCTTCTTCTTTTTACTCTCCTCATTAATGCTACCAAAATTCCAGTTTACTTCTTTCCTTTTAACGGATGATACGTCAGTCTATGGAGATGTTTCCGTTGAACTTCTGGTATTATTAAATTTTCATTTATTACCATTGGGTTTCTTTCAGTTACTCTAACGCTTTTCTCCCCGGTAGATAACATTATAGTTTCCACCAAAAAACCCTTGAAAGGAAATTTCCTGCATATGTTAGTGTGTGACATTTAAACACACCATTCTAGATTTAGTGACATGTTGGTGTTCCATATATATATATATATATATATGTATGTATATATATATATATATATATATATGTATGTATGTATGTATGTATGTATGTATATATATATATATATGTATATATATATATATGTATATATATATATATATATGTATATATATATATATATATGTATATATATATATATATATATATGTATATATATATATATATATATATGTATGTATGTATGTATATATATATATATATATATTGTATGTGTTTGTGCATGCGCTATGAAAAAGTATGCGTACATAAATAATATATATATATATATATATGTATATATATATATATGTATATATATATATATATATTATATATATATATATATATATACATATATATATATATATATATACATATATATATATATATATATACATACATATACATATACATATATATATATATATATACACGTATATATATACATATATATATATATATATATATAAGATTATTCATATACTTGTAGATACGAATACATATAAACAGAAATTCGAAAGTATGTATTAATAATAATTTCATAATTCTAAATTAATTAGGAAACAGAATCTTAACAATGTGGGGTATAGAAAATGAAATACATTCCTTTTAAATTTTTCTGGTTTCTGCTTTCATAGCCAATTTTTAATATATTGTTACAGCCCACCATAGTTAACTAACAACCATATACATTATTCATGACTGGGAAAATGGAAGTCTAAAGGAATCTAAGATTTTTCCATCGATGAATTTTATTCAACATTGGAACATAAAATGGTTGTTAAATTCATGATACTCTTTTAATGGTAAGTTTAATATTGATTATTAAAGGTTTAAAGGCCGATAATGAATGGCAGAGGCAAGGGACAGTGACATTGCCCTATTGAGCAGGACAGTGCCGTAGAAACTGACCATATATACATATGATCAGCGCCCAAGCCCCACTCCATCCAAGGTAGAACTAAGGAGGGACAAACAATGGGTGCTGATGACTCAGCAGATAGACCTATAGGCTCCCCCAAACACCCCAGCCTTAACTCATGAGGTGAGGTTGCAGTGACCAAAGAAACTAATGAGTTTGAGCAGGACTCTACTGCAAGTCTAGTTAGCGTTGGCCTCCAAAACCTTATAAAAGAGCTGGTGAAGTTTATGAGGAACCCAAATTAAGAAGATGTAACAAATACTAATCCTGAATTTAAAAGGTAATTATTCAGCTATATCAAACTCGAATGAAACCTTAAGATTCATTAAATCAGAATTATTGGAAAGTAAAATAAGTGATCGATGCTGTTGCAAAGGCAAATGGTGTCATCATTCATCATTCACAATTGTCTCTCCGGAGAACTGCTCATTCAGCCCTGATCCCTTAACAGAAGTTATCATTCTTAGTAAATATATAATGTACCTTATTACGTTATTTGTATTCTTCAGTTCATATTTGAAATCTCCATGTCAGAACGGCAATCTCTGACATTTTCGTTCCACATTCTTGAAGGTTAAAGGTGTCTGGTTTCATTTCCAGTTTCATCAAAATAGATGCTCAACAGAACGTTAACTAGGCAAGTCCAACACCCACACTATCAGAATGACAATCTCTTACATCTTCGTTCCACATTATTGAAGGTTAAAAGTGTCTGGTTTCAGTTCCAGTTTCACCAGAATAGATCCTCAACATAACGTCAGCCGGGGAAGTCCAACACCCCACTGTGATGTGCAACCAAAGCAATGGCTTACTCAGTAAACAACTTAAACTCATGGTCTAGGGCTGGGATCGATCTGCTGCTATGCAAATGAGAGGCGACCTAGTTACCACTATACTGGCCCTTGCCTTGAACTACGTTCCCTTAACCGTATGTTGGAGATTATAATATATCCTTTTCATATTAGATACGGTATCAAATTTGGGATCTACTAATGGTAAGGACTTACAAATAAGTAGCTCTAGTTGAAAGGCCTTGATTATGTTAGGTAAAATATGTTTCCTAACACTTTCTACGCTTTATAAAACGTTTCAAGCCTTTTCAATACCACAAGTTAAAGGTTCCTAGCATGAAATGATTCCAGATCTTTCATGGTTTTCTTTAACACATATTATATAACGTGGTTAATGGAATCTTGTAATATAATAGCCAAAAGAAAATTCCTGCGAAACTATGTTTCAGTACCACCTCTCCTCTCTCCTGCTTCTATCCACTACACCAGCTTTAGTATGTATCGTGAAATTAACGTTGCAATAGAAAATTCAAACACCAAAGAAAAATTCGCAAATTGAGGATTTATATTCTCGATCTGCTTGCGAAAAATTGCAGAATTTTCGAGGAGATTTGACTTTGTTTGCCTGTACCAAACATTTGTCATTAAATTGAATTCCTCGCTAAATCTGAATGGGGGTGGGGGAAAATTTATATTAGTTTTGTTTCTTTTTCAGGATTTAGATCCATTAATGAGAAAAGTCCTGAATGTTAAATTCTAGGTAGAGAATTACTTTCTCGGTAAAATAAAATATCACGAAGACATCACGCATATGACATTGATTGTGTTGAAGCTTACTACATACTATTTTCTTTTGTAGTTTACGGATTAATTCTTATTCTTTTTTTTTTGTGCAGGACTTTTTCGCTATTTATTTTCTAGGTTTTAGTGCATTTTTATTTCCAAATAAGGCTAAACTTTTAATGCAATTATATTATATACAGAATTGATGATGATGATTTTAATATCAATGAACTTTTTATTTTTTCTACTACATTAAAACATTCGGGGAAATAACTTAAGTAGTTTTGAATATTTTTTTAGATTAAAACTGAAGATATACAGTACAAAGTATAAAAAAAAGAAATCAGATATGTATACCGCATTACATATTCTGAACTTACGTACTGTAGCTGATAATCTACTAATTCATATAATATTATTAAAGATAGTGAAAAATTACAAGTTAATTTTTTCTTTATCAAGAGATATTGTTTTCCTGAGCTAGCACAGGTGGTTCCATATACTATAGGCTATGTTCATTAAAGTTTTAAAGGCTTAAGGCCACTCAATGATGGCAGAGATAGAGAACAGTGACATTACGCTATCGAGCAGGACAGTGCCCTAGAAACTGACCATATATATATATATATATATATACATATATATATATATATATATACATATATATACATATATATATATATATATATATACATATATATATATATATATATATACATATATATATATACATATATATATATATATATATACATATATATATATATATATATATATGATCAGCGCCCAAGCCCCCTCTCCACCCAACCTAGGACCAAGGAGAACCAGGCGATAGCTGCTGAAGACCTATCGGCTCCCCTAAACCCCTATCCTTAGCTCGCAAGGATGGTGAGGTTGGAGTAATTAAAGAAACTAACGAGTTTGAACGAGACTCGAACGCCAGTCTGGCGTTCACCAGTCAGGGACATTATCACATTGGCCATCACAACCCTAGTCATTCGGCTGTGGAAGCCAAGCAGAGGCATCTCTGACTCGAATCCGTGGATCGCTGAGTTATATCCTTCCTGAAGAGCGAGAATAATTACCACGGTCCCCATTCTCAAAGTTCATATGATCTGGGGATGAGTTATCAACAGTCATTGCCTAGATCTCTTAGGTCCTGTTTTGGTTGGAGAGGGACTTAGGTGCCAATCATATGTATTCACCCGTGCCTCGCATCTGCTCCATATGAGCGATCTTTTGAAAAACTTGGATAAAACATTAATTTCTTACATTTTTCGAATTATTTTTTAACAATGAAAATTTTTGTCCTACATTTACTTTTCTATAATTGTTAGCAATGAGTGTTTTGAAAAAAGTTAATTGTCACATCCTCTGTAATATGGAGAGATCGTATGAGATCCTGATTTTGTGGCAACACTGTAGTTTTAATTTACACAGAGAAAAAGACTCATTATAAGATTTTCATATGGCATTTTGATATTTCTCTTCCGTAAAGGTCTCCTCAATTTTTTTTTTCTTTATGAATAAGCTCTCTTCACTCGTTTAATAAATAAATGAACAGAGCAGACGTCTGTATGAAATAGAAGATAATAGCTTACCCAGAGATATATTGAAAAGGGTGAGATACAAACACTTATGAATATCATTCATGTTGGGTATCTAAACGAGCACACTCACAGTGCATGGCTCGATATCAATGTGGGTGGCTAACGTCAGAAAAGATTTTACAACATGCTATTTACACACAATACCTGACACTACCGTATATCACGGCAAAAGCAGGGATGATAACTGCAAATGATTTAGCAAACTAAATTCCACACGGAATCCAAAGGCGAAATCGCCAATAACGTGGCAAGGGTTGAATATATTATTCCGAATCAATTGAACTCTGGACTTCTGTCTCATAAATTTTTCACCACCAGGGATACACTTAATGGAAACTCGAAAACCATGACATGCCTTTCATAACAAGGTCATCTTTCGTGAAACGTTGGCAATATTTTTGTTAACTTAAAGCTTTTTGTGGAATATATTTTCCGCTATATTTTTTTTTAATTTTTTTGTTTATTTTTGTTTTTGCTTACCAGGTGGGGATGGTAATCTTAAATAAATATCCGGATGTTTTTCGGAATTGCATGGTCCAAGTAACGATTCATTTGAATCAAATCAATCACTACTCCATCTTCATCATTGTACAGTATACATTGTATGTTCCTTTAAGCATCCTATTGCCCTTCATTCATTCCATATGACAAGATCATCTCAAAACATTCTGATTGTTTCTCCAATAATGGTTGATATTTTACCTTTTTTTTATAAAACACAATTTTCAATAACGTTAATAACATAAAAAAAATACTCTTTATTGTAGATAATTTGTTTTTTCATCAACATGTAACTTAGAATTGAATTATATTCCTGACATGATTTCTATCCACTTAACAAGTTTCTTCCAAACATTCTTCCCAGTCCCTTTAACATTCCTTCTCAGTCCCTGTGACCTGCCTTCCTTCCCAGTCCATGTGACCTTCCTTCCTTCGCCTATTTTGTATCTTGCCTCTTCTTTCATCCTCCCTTTTTATTTTACACTGGCTAACAAGTATATTTAGGAACTGAAAACTTATATTTTACCAGTAATTGTACTAAAATGTATTGCATCATATTGTTGTTTTTCTTATTACCTCCGCCAAGCGGCGGAGGTTATGTTTTCGGTTCGGTTTGTTTGTTTGTTTGTTTGTTTGTTTCTCTGTTTGTCTGTCTGTCTGTGGACAACGTAGAGGCCACATTTCTACACGGAATCACTTCAAACTTGGCCAAGTAGTTCCCCAATGTGTATGGAAGAACTGATTAAATTTTGGTCAAGGTCACCCCAAGGTCAAGGTCACAGGGGTCACTGGTGTCACTATGACATAAGTGGCCATATCAAGAGACAGAAATAAAGCACTGACTTTTGCATAAGCCAACAGGGAAGTCCTAGTCCAGGCGCAACCCATGGGTGATGTTCAAATTTATAAAGGTCAAAGGTCAAGGTCATATTGGTGCATTATATCAATGTCATATTAAGTATCAGTAGAACACACCCACAAGAGCTTCCCAATGCTACCAACACACAAACAGTCAAAAGTCCTTCAACCTCAGTGTCAGGTAACTGCCAAGGCCATTGAATGGTTAAGCTAAATTAAAGGTCAAACGTTACTTGAAAGTCGAAGTCACATCAATTCATGATTCTAGGACATATGGCGCTCTAGGTCACCTTGGCGGAGGTATGTCCTCTACGAGGACCATGTCCGCGTTCAGGACTTGCTCACTTGTTCCTAAGGAAGCATTGTGTACCTTTCTCTCATATTCTCTATCCTTCAGCTGGTAATAAAATGTGAAAATTACTTAGTTACTTTTAGTGAGAGAGAGAGAGAGAGAGAGAGAGAGAGAGAGAGAGAGAGAGAGAGAGAGATAATTGCTCTACAGGTCATAAAAAATTATTAAAAGTTGTGTGAAGAGTCTTACTTCCTTAAACTTGAACTGACAACTCATTTCATTAGCATATACCATGAATTATTTAGATTTAATATAATTACCTCCGCCAGGAGGTTATGTTTTCGGTTCGGTTTGTTTGTTTGTTTGTTTGTTTGTTTGTTTGTTTGTTTGTTTGTTTCTCTGTTTGTCTGTCTGTCTGTGGACAACGTAGAGGCCACATTTCTACACGGAATCACTTCAAACTTGGCCAAGTAGTTCCCCAATGTGTATGGAAGAACTGATTAAATTTTGGTCAAGGTCACCCCAAGGTCAAGGTCACAGGGGTCACTGGTGTCACTATGACATAAGTGGCCATATCAAGAGACAGAAATAAAGCACTGACTTTTGCATAAGCCAACAGGGAAGTCCTAGTCCAGGCGCAACCCATGGGTGATGTTCAAATTTATAAAGGTCAAAGGTCAAGGTCATATTGGTGCATTATATCAATGTCATATTAAGTATCAGTGGCAAATGAACAAAGATCACTTGAAGGTCAAAAGTCAAGCAGGTCACTTGAAGGTCATGGTCACGTGAAGGTCAAGGTCACGTGAAGGTCAAGGTCACCTGAAGGTCAAGGTCACGTGCGGAGGTATGTCCTCTACGAGGACCATGTCCGCGTTCAGGACTTGCTCACTTGTTTCAATAATGATTACAATAGTATAAATCTCTACTATTAGAATTCTATCAACAATACAATAACATTTATATCTTTATTCTGAATGCCATACTCTCCATAAAATAAATCATAAGGTTCCCTATAAAATATATATATATATATATATATATATATATATATATATATATAAATATATATATATATATATATATATATATATTATCATATATATATATATATATAATATTTATATATATATATATATATATATATGTGTGTGTGTGTGTGTGTGTGCGCGTGTGTGTGTGTGTGTATTGGTATCATGGTACGCCAAAACCCACAGCATTCATAAAATCCATCAAAGTCTAATTATGCTGTGCATTAGTTATGGTGATCATCTTACATATAAAAGTAAATATGCATCAGCCCATATGTAGTAAGAGTATCTGTTGTGGAAGTCCACTGATCTTGTTATATATTAATGATTTCGATACCATGAAGGATTTACTTTTCGATCTCATCAGTAAAAAAATGTTATTTGGGAGTAAACTTTATCCAGACTTTTTGGCAAATACATATAACTGTGTTTATGTTAAACTGGGCTTCGGCAGTATCTTTGTTTTTTGTGATAATGCAAATACATATATAAGTAAATATTTGTCAGGCCATATGTAATAGGGGTATCTGTTTTGGAAGTCCACTGATCTTGTTATATATTAATGATTTCAATACCATAAAGGATTTACTTTTTGATCTCATCAGTTAAAAAATCATATTGTGAGTAAACTTTGTCCAGACTTTCTGGCATATACATATAACCATGTTTATGTTAAATTGGCCTTTGGAACTATCTTTGTTTGTTTGTGATAATGCACATACATATAAAAATTAAATATTTATCAGGCCATATGTAATAAGAGTATCAGTTGTGGAAGTACACTGATCTTTTTATATGTTAATGAATTCCATACCATGAGGGATTTACCTTTCAATCTCCTTAGTAAAACAAAAGATCGCATTAGTGAATAAAATCTGTCCAGAATTCCTAGCATATGCATATAGCTGTGTTTAAGTTGAATGAGATTTTAGAACTATCTTTGTTTGCCTGTGATAATCATATAGAGTTTTCTTTGTTAATGGTACTATATTTATTCTGGATGACCTACTTTCCGTAAAAAAGACTAACTTAATGTATAAGTTACTAACAAAGCTAACTCGGACAAAAAAGGTAAAAGGTTTAAAAGGAGTCCTTACAGGTGAATGGTCTCTAACCTTCTCGACTTTGAGCAGCATTAACTTCAAAGTAGATCTCTAATAATTTGTTTGCATTCTTTTGAAAAGCCTTTGTAATTTTTCGTTTTGTTTTCATTTCCTCTATGTTTTCAAGTACATTGTTCTGTTCCAAAGTATTTTATAAGTCCAGTAGGGAATACCATAACACACAAAACCTACTTGTACTACTATATAGAAATTATTTTTCAAGAAATTACCCAAGTGTGGAAAAAATTTATCCGTTAATGTAGAATTTAAGAGTAACATTACAGTAAAAACTGCCATAATAAATAATTCTCCTGCCAGTACCAAGGGATGTGTATATAGTATTCCGCGTAATTTATGTGATACATTCTATATTGGTCAAACGGGTAAATCCCTTGAAGAGAGATTTTAACAATATAAAAGAAGTGTCAGGTAATAATGCAATGTTTTTCCATATTAAAGATAGAAACCATAAGCAAATAAATTACTTCTTTTGAATAACTTACTAGGAACGAACATCATAGAGTCCAGTTTTATAAAAAAAGAATTCTATATGTAAATACTAACTAGAAATGTGATTTATAATCGAATTCAAAACTTGTAATATATATCCACTGATATCCTTTTATGATAAATGCTTCAGGCTGCACTAGGACTTGAACCATGCTCCTGAGTCAAAGCAGTCCCAATATTAGATCCTACAAACGAACCATCAAGAGAGATGCAAGTCTATTCCAAGTCTAATGTACATATTCATTTCGAATTCAGGAATCTGTATTAAAACTCGAATTCAACCTATCTTCACCATGATGATTTATTAAGGATTTTCTAATACGTAGATATTTATGATAACCATGCGTCGCTTACAGGGGGTACTTTAATAAGATATAAATATATCCCCCTTTGCGTCAATAGGCGTAGGAAGAGGAGATGATGATGATGAAATATATCCCACATCAATTCAAGTCACGTGGTTTAGTGACACATGATCATAATAGAGTGCTTATGTGTTGCTAACTCGTTAATAAGCTATCTTGGAAAACCAAACAGACACCCTGCTCGTCTCGAACTGTCGACCAAACTAAGCCATGACTCCTCACTGCTGGGAGGAAGGGCGATGGTGGCTGGTACAACACACAAACATACGCTACCGGGGACTAAGTGACGTCAGGCAGGGCAGCCGGTCAGGACTACTGTCCACCCCAAAAGCCAAAGCAAAATCCTTCAAAAGAAGGCAACCGTGTTACCTCAAAGGAATTGGAAAAAACCCGCTAATAGAAGAAGAAGAAGAAGAAGAAAAAGGTGTGGATGAGCTGATTTGAAGAAGAAGAAGAAGAAGAAGAAGAATATGTGGATGAGGTGATTCGAAGTCTACATGCAAATTTCTTTATTAATGTGTACTTAAAATTGACTTTTATGTCTGTTGGTGGTTCGTTGTTGGAGTCTACAGCAGATATTATCCCGACTTGAGGTATAAGTTCGAGTCCTTGCACAGCAAGAAGTATATATTATGAAATATTTTTTTTTAATATATATTACCACAACTGAGTTTGGCATTGAATCCAATATCAAATTCAATTGGCGTTTCATATTTTCATTTATTGAAGTCACTTTGATTTGTGACAAATAATCCATTGGTGATTTATATTTACATATATTAAAGCCACTTGTGTTTGTGACTAATCATGCGTGTATATATATATATATATATATATATATAGGTATGTGTGTGTATATATAGATATGGGAGGAGTGAGTTTGCCGCTCATATTACATCGTTCCAATTAAGATTTAAGGATAAGATGCACCAACATCTATTGCATTAGGCAAATCACTAATCCTCCGTTATCTGTGTGCAAGCATTGGATCCATTACCTTCATCATCAGTCCTATTTGCGCAGACTGAATTTAATATGCATTTGTGACTGACTGATACTCTTCGAACCATTTGACAAGCAGGTTCAACAACTGGGTTCAACGAACCGTTTGACTGTGTAAACACCGATTTAAACTAGAGTAACCTGTCAACCCTCGAGTACTATAGTTCATAGTCCTCGTGATCTTCCATTAGTTAACCCAGTTGTTAAATGAAACCAGCATCTACTGGCGTCAAGAAGAAGCACATGGGCTATCAATTTCATTCCAAAAGACTTTCTTAGAAATAGAAGCACTGTATCTATTTAATCTCAGTTATTAAATGTAGTTGGATAGAAAGAAATTTAAGGTAGAAAAAATCTGACACCAATACAATTAATGCCACCTAGAATTTGGTCAACATATTTCAAGTAGTAATGTTTTCAACCCTCATCCCTTTTATTTTCCCTATATATTTGGCTTACGGATCATAACGCCATCTGGTCCGCCCATAAATGCTAAAGCTGTGTTATGAGATGTGATGATAAAGGCTTAAATTATCTCTATAAATTCTAAAAAAAAAATCCCATATCTGTTATCATTAAAAAATGGGATAAGTTTGGAAGCTATGATTCTTGGATTTTTATTTGGAAGTCAATTCATTCCATATTTTCATATAATATAATACCTCTTATGGTTTTGTGGGTAGATATTCTGCCTTCATGAAACCCGTCGACTCTCTCTCTCTCTCTCTCTCTCTCTCTCTCTCTCTCTCTCTCTCTCTCTCTTTCTCTCTCTCTCCTATAACAGTTTTCGTATGTATCCTCAGAGTAACACGTTGTAATGCAGAAACCTAAACTCAGAGAAATGCACCGAATTGAGGATTTATTTTCTCACATTTCTTTTGGGAAAATGCAGAATCTTCAGGAGATATGTTTACCTCTGACAAACATTTACCACTGAATAAAATTCCTCACCCAAACACACAGAGGAAAGAATTTCTATTACCTGTGCTTTAGCTATTTTTCCTTCAAACATTTTCGAGTCCTTAAATGAGAAGTCTAGAAGGTTAAATGTTAAGTAAATAGAAATTTATCCTTCAGATAATATTATGGAGAATTGGAGATATAACTTTTTTATTGTACGTGTTTTATTTCATACTTATTTTGGTACTGGAATGCCCTATCATATGGTGCATTCTGATTTTCGAGTTAAAGTTTCATTTCCCGTTATCCATTATAAATGAAGTTTCATATGCTGAATCCCCTACTGCCGCTACCTTAGTGGTCACCAAAATGACCTTAGGAAGGAATAGGTCCTATCAGAACTGCGTTACAATTGCCCGATATTCATATCCATTTCTATCACGATCTTTTGCCTCTCTCACATTTATCCTCCTATCACCCAGAAATTTCTTTACTCCATCAATCCACGAAAGCAGCGTTCCTCCTCTTGTACATCTTCCATCTACTCTTGCATTCATCACCTACTTCAGCAGAGAGCCATTTTCCATTTTCTCTACAAGGCCAAACCACCTCAACAAATTCAAATTCACTCTATTTGCTAATTCATTTCTTAATCCCCTTTTCACCCTTACTACTTCGGTCCTAACACTAGCAAATGAAGATACACCAACCATAAATTTCTGTCTCTCCGCCACTTTCATCCCCATAACATCGATCCACACATAAAAGTTAGTACCATCACCTTTTCATACAAAATTCTCTTTAAATTCATTCTTAACTCTCTATTCTTTACCACTCCCTTCACTGACCCTAACACTCTACATCCTTCATTCACTTTCTGACGTATCTTTGCAGCAACATCAGACCCCAAATACTGTCTTGTATAATTACTTCCTATGAGATGTCAAAAAAGATATCTGCTGTGGTAGCTTAGCAAAAACATCCTGGGATCATAAATTCTAACTTGTGTTAGTCACAAATTTATTTTTTTTACAAGCGTTCGCTACCTTACAAAACAAGAAGAGTCGTAAGCCCTAGCTCATCTTGATCTACCTGATGTGCGTCTTGACTGCCGTTCATACTGTAGGTATATATGGATTTCGATATGGCACTTTGAGACAAGAACAATGATCTATTCTTTGCATCTATTGGTTATGGGTGACCATTTGATAAACTCTCAGTATTTCTTGTGTGGCTTAAATTGGAATAATCTGCGGTGTTTAAAAGATTTTATAGAAAATAATAATTCTTCCATAACCTCCGGTAATGTGCCACCCTATAGAATTATAATAAAATATGCTGATCTTATAACCAAACTAGTTATAACGTACCGGGAGAAAAAAAATTCTATACACCATTGGAAAGTTTATAGTCATTCTTCAAAAATAAACTTATGTAAACAGCGTAAAAGATAATTCCTTTATGGGTGATAAAGGAATGATCTAACTTACCCTAGAACTCAAGCTCCTTATCCGGAGAACAAGATGCAGCAGGTATTGGTAGAGATTGTTTATGCAAAGAAAAATAATGGGTAATCTTAGAATCATGTCTGATTCCATATATGCGCACATATAAAGCTTACTTCAATGGTTCTGCCATTGCCACTTTATATGACAAGATACTAGATGGCTGGGGGGGGGGGGGGAACCAAGTCCGAACCCAAGAAGTCTGGTGCTCTCTAACAAGTCGACCTATTCATGAGAAAGGCTCTCCAAGGCTTACAAACAGATTGGTATTGTCTCGTGGATGCAGATGTCTTGCAGCTTATCAAATAATTCAAGTTGGGGGTAGATGAATCTTTCTCATAAATACAGGAAAAAAATCCAATCGTGAAGGTTCTGGGTCAGATACATGATCAGACTCTATACTTTGTGATACACGTATGCAGACCGGAGCTGGTATAGTCTTGGTCTCAGAAGCTGAAACAGTGGATACCACGGGCTTTTTGGCCACAGTGAATCTATTAGCACGAAAGTCCCGGAAATCCTGAAGGATATCCATACCATTCAAAATCAAACTCGTCAACAGACTGATGGCCATCTGCTCCAATCCATATTCAGAGTATCTATTGGCACTACCTGAGAATTCACATTTTACGCTGACTATAGTGTAAGCTTGTAGTTCTCTTTTGCTGTAAACAGGTCCATTGAGAGGTACAGAGCTAGACCTTGAATCTCCTTTCTTAGTGGTGTTCTTTTGGATGCGTTGCATCTTATGTGTTTGCAAAGATGAGGCAGGTCAAAGATCACTCTTCTTTCTGGGAAGTCTCTCTTTGGTATGATTAATAGTCTAGCCTGTAATTTGAAAATCCTACACTTTTTATGACTCATTTTTTTCACTATCTTCCTTACAAAGATGTAGAGTTCCAGGAGTCTGGTCTGATGAAAGCTGTGGCTTAGAGAAGGATTTAATATTTATGACCAAAAGAGACTTCCCGGCACCTCTTTGTTCCTACTGAGTAAAAGTCCTACGTTCGCCAAAAAAAAAAGGATGTAAATGATTCCTAACAAGAAGCCTCTCACTGATGAGACGCTTTACCTTTAACTGACTTACCAATTCCTCCATTTCTCTTGGAATGCTTCCAATAGCTCCCCTTGCTCTATAATCCAAATATAACTGTCCATGGGATTGGGTCTCACCTTGGGCCTAGTAGCCTTCCTTCCCCTGGTTTTTCTCGAGGAAACTTGGATGTAAGTCATAGTTTGGGATGGGAAAATTTTTCAAAATCTGCGATGCTACCATGCATTTAGGGAAACCTACCCCGTTTACCTTTACTTACTTTTCATAAAAAAAAACAACATTTTTCTAAGTTTCCATAAAAATTTGAAGGCAAGTCATGGAAAGAAATCTGGGATTTTCTCCCAAATATTCTGAAATGAACTAGATACCTTCAATCATAAAGTAGTAATGAGGTCGCCCTATTTATCCAGTTGATACACCAGGTGTCATAATTTCACAGCATAACGTAATAAACACTTAAATCCACTGTTTTTCCTATTTTTATTTTTCAAGAATTTATTATATCCTTTATCTAGTTCTGCTCTACTTATTATTAAGTTAGGAGTTCAAAATATACAATACCATAAATGTCAAAGTAAAAGGAGAGAGAGAGAGAGAGAGAGAGAGAGAGAGAGGAGAGAGAGAGAGAGAGAGAGAGAGAGAGAGAGAGAGAGTAAAATACATAATTCGAATATCCATTACGACCTCCAGTATTGCAACACTAATGACACTAGATAGTTACTTATTTTCAATTTAATTGACATACCTTCCGTTAAGAAAACTTATTTCAAAAGTCACCAATAAATATGGACTGTTATCATGATATTCCAGGTGCCATGGCATTTATAAATTTCATCCCCATCCATTTATAATGTGGTTATGGTGGTCCCCTTGCATACTGAAGTGAATATCCGAAAGGTCATTTCTGTGAGAGTATCGGTTATGCAAATCCAATGCTCTTTTTTATCATACATTCATGACTTTCTATCATGAGGTATTTATATCTCATCCCAAAGAGATTGAAAAAAAATGTGAATGAATTGTATGCATTTGTCTATGTAGATGGGCGTGTACACCTAACTGTTTGGTGTTATAAGGTATATCCTATTTTTATTTTTATTGAAATTAGCTTTGCTTACGAGAAAAAAAATAACTATGATCTTGAAATGCCTGTGACTTGTTTACTTTCATAATTTCTTAAGTTGTTAATGTTTTCTATATAGATTTGTGAGAACTCAGCCAATTATATAGTTTTAAAAAAAAATCTATTATAACAATTTTCTCACCTGTAAAGATTGACATCAATATTTATGCCTATGAGCTAATAATAAAATGAGATAGGTAGCAACCAAGATGTTAAAGGGATGGTTATTCAAAGTATGACTATTTAGCAGGCAAACGGGTCTGGAATGGTCTTCTGGTATTTAGAAGTGTAGTGAGGTGGCAGATAAAAATATTACTAGTTGAGTTTCATTTATTGATTTTTGTTAGTGTTGCTTACCAACTGTTTGGAGATGGTTTACGATATTAGGGTTCTCGGGGCAACAGACCAAGAGAACGGGAATTTGTCTTTGGTACATTGAATCGTGCTAGCAAGGCACACCACGATTCGGATTTAAGTGGACACCTAGATTGCACACCAAAGAATAGGAATTGAGGCCGGGAATTAAAATTATGTTGGTGTTGTATATCAGTGGGATCTAAATGGGACTTTGGTAATTATGATGGTGATAGTGTGCAGACCAACATACTGGAAATAAATTTATGGAACTTGTCATTGTGTTAACGAAGCAAGGCATTAAGACAAAAGACGGTAAATCGACTTTTGGTAAGTAGAATTTTACCAACATTCTTAAACAACGAGGCTGGGAAGAACTTCTGGTATTTGGAAGTTTTGTAGAGTCACTGACCAAAGGAGTGTGAATCGAAGTCTGGTAAGTACAATGTGGCAGAGTTGAAAAATAGAATAATGTTAAGTGACTTCTGGTATTTAGAATTGTGTAATTTAGTTGAATATCAAAGGGACTGGGTTAGGGCCATGGCATTTAAAGTGAGAGATTATGACAAACAAAATGAATGGCCATTAGCTTATGGTAATTAGAAAAAAAGTATTTCAGCATTGGGCTTATACAAAAAATTTGTTCTTTTAGTATAAAATTAACTCTTGATAATTGGAAGTGTACTAGGGGGGTTGGAATAAAGGAAGGGAACCTAGGTCTGGTAACTAGGGTTGTTTAGACATGCCATAGCAATAGTATTGTTAGGAAATTCTGATATATTTACAAAAAGAATATCAAAGGGATTCAAATGGGTTTCCGGTGTTCAGATGTGGAGTAGAGTAGCTGACCAAATGAATTTGTTGCAGTATGGAACACACAGAATTGCATAAGACTCTCGTATATGTAATTGTTAGGTTGTGGTTAACATAATTAATGAAAATCTGCTGATGGTAATTGAAATTGTCACCGTGGCCTGTCATAAAAATCAGAATGGATTTCTATTATTTGAAAGTATGGTAGGGTAAAAGACAAAAAGAAATGATTTGGCTGCTGGTAATTATAATTTCATCAATTTAGCATTCCGCTAGGAATGGAATAAACTTGTTATTTGGAAGTATGACTGGGTGAGTGGCCCTAACAATGGGAATCAGTTAATTGCATTCAGAATAGTGTTAGAGTTGCATGCTACCACTATTAGAATAAGCTTTTGATATAAATACAGCTAATGTGAACTGGTTTCCTTGTATTTGGAAAATTGGGAAAAACTTAAGGAAAAATATAAGTGGGGGTCTTCTGGTATTTTTGATAGTGGGAGGGTTACATACAAAAGACGGAAAAGATTTGAATATGACTAGATATCTAATAATCAAAAGAGAAGAAGAATAGCAAATAATAGTAAACACAATTATATTCTGATATACAATTATATTCTGATATACAATTATGGCAAGGTAACAGAACGAAAGAATGTGAATGAGCTTCTAGTAAGTAGAGATGATAGGCAAGGCTGAAAAATAGGATTTGATTAGGCATCTTATATTTTGAAATTCAGTATTGTGATAGGGCTACAGAAAGGTAATGGATCTCTTTTAATCATAAGAGTGACTGCACACCTAATCGGCAGAATGAAATTAGGATTCTGGTATATGGTAATGAGGTATTGTGGAAGCCCAACAAAAAATTCATGGAAGTCTGAAAAGTAGAAGTTTAGTAATGCTCCAGACCCAAAAATTTGAAGGGGGCTTCCAACATTTATATGGATAGGGTTGGGTTAGATCAAAAGGAAGTGAAAGAGCTTCTGAGGTTTTCAAATGAGGTAGTGTAATGAATCAATTGAATATAGATAGTCTTATATTATCTAGAAAACAAACTCAACATGACTGGGTATCTATTGTAGCATTTTGAATTATGTTAGTGGAGAAAACTAACAGAACAAGAATCTGGCTATGGTAATCAGAAATGTGACAACAGGTCTTATTGATAAAATATGGATGGGATTTTTACAATATGAAGTTTCGCGGTGTGACACCAAACGATCGAGAACAGACTTCTTATATTAAATGAGGCTGCAGGACAGATGATAAATAGTGAATGGGCTTCTGGTTAATGGATGTGTGGTAACATTAATGGCCACAAGAATGTCAATAAACTTCTAATATTTTGAAGTGTTGCATTCTGGCATATCCACAGAGGAGAGTGGCTCTCTTTTTACTGAAATTTTAGAAACTTGGTATTTAACAAAATGAGAATTCCCTTATTGTGACTTAAACAGAAGGGGCATAGGTTTTTGGTTTTTGGAAATTGGGCAGCATGATTAACACTCGTAATGTAAATGGGCCACCTGAATTGGAAGAGTGGAGGCCTGGCAAAACTAACAGAATATAAAGATCTTTTAGTATCTGGAAGTATATGATGAAAACCAATTAGTATTTAATGGTAAAGACATATTAAAGTAAGTTCTTCATGTTTTCCCAATTTATAACATTCATCAGAATGTATAAAAAAGTCACAAGTTTCTGAAAATCTTGACCTTTGGTGTATCTTCTTTACCCCAAAAAATCGTTAAATAAATTTTTCAAGATATATATTACTCGATCTTAATGCTTATGGGGAGATTTCTAGATTTTTATCTTCGTATACATCATAAAAGTATGCGTAAAGTATAATAATGCTATTTTTTAAAGACCTAGTATATCCCAGGGTCAGGAAAATAAATAATCAAGAACTACAGTTATACATACATACATACATATACCAAGGCACTTCCCCCAATTTTGGGGGGTAGCCGACACCAACAATGAAACAAAACAAAAAGGGGACCTCTACTCTCTACGTTCCTTCAGCCTAACCAGGGACTCAACCGAGTTCAGCTGGTACTGCTAGGGTGCCACAGCCCAACCTCCCACATTATCCACCACAGATGAAGCTTCATAATGCTGAGTCCCCTACTGCTGCTACCTCCGCGGTCATCTAAGGCACCGCAGGAAGCAGCAGGGCCTACTGGAACTGCGTCACAATCGCTCGCCATTCATTCCTATTTCTAGCACGCTCTCTTGCCTCTCTCACATCTATCCTCCTATCACCCAAAGCTTTCTTCACACCATCCATCCACCCAAACCTTGGCCTTCCTCTTGTACTTCTCCCATCAACTCTTGCATTCATCACCTTCTTTAGCAGACAACCATTTTCCATTCTCTCAACATGGCCAAACCACCTCAACACATTCATATCCACTCTAGCCGCTAACTCATTTCTTACACCCGTTCTCTCCCTCACCACTTCGTTCCTAACCCTATCTACTCGAGATACACCAGCCATACTCCTTAGACACTTCATCTCAAACACATTCAATTTCTCTCTCTCCATCACTTTCATTCCCCACAACTCCGATCCATACATCACAGTTGGTACAATCACTTTCTCATATAGAACTCTCTTTACATTCATGCCCAACCTTCTATTTTTTACTACTCCCTTAACTGCCCCTAACACTTTGCAACCTTCATTCACTCTCTGACGTACATCTGCTTCCACTCCACCATTTGCTGCAACAATAGACCCCAAGTACTTGAACTGATCCACCTCCTCAAGTAACTCTCCATTCAACATGACATTCAACCTTGCACCACCTTCCCTTCTCGTACATCTCATAACCTTACTCTTACCCACATTAACTCTCAACTTCCTTCTCTCACACACCCTTCCAAATTCTGTCACTAGTCGGTCAAGCTTCTCTTCTGTGTCTGCTACCAGTACAGTATCATCCGCAAACAACAACTGATTTACCTCCCATTCATGGTCATTCTCTCCTACCAGTTTTAGTCCTCGTCCAAGCACTCGAGCATTCACCTCTCTGACCACTCCATCAACATACAAGTTAAACAACCACGGCGACATCACACATCCCTGTCTCAGCCCCACTCTCACCAGGAAACCAATCACTCACTTCATTTCCTATTCTAACACATGCTTTACTACCTTTGTAGAAACTTTTCACTGCTTGCAACAACCTTCCACCAACTCCATATAACCTCATCACATTCCACATTGCTTCCCTATCAACTCTATCATATGCTTTCTTCAGATCCATAAACGCAACATACACCTCCTTACCTTTTGCTAAATATTTCTCGCATATCTGCCTAACTGTAAAAATCTGATTCATACAACCCCTACCTCTTCTAAAACCACCCTGTACTTCCAAGATTGCATTCTCTGTTTTATCCTTAATCCTATTAATCAACACTCTACCATACACTTTTCCAACTACACTCAACAAACTAATACCTCTTGAATTACAACACTCATGCACATCTCCCTTACCCTTATATAGTGGTACAATACATGCACAAACCCAATCTACTGGTACCATTGACAACACAAAACACATATTAAACAATCTCACCAACCATTCAAGTACAGTCACACCCCCTTCCTTCAACATCTCAGCTTTCACACCATCCATACCAGATGCTTTTCCTACTCTCGTTTCATCTAGTGCTCTCCTCACTTCCTCTATTGTAATCTCTCTCTCATTCTCATCTCCCATCACTGGCACCTCAACACCTGGAACAGCAATTATATCTGCCTCCCTATTATCCTCAACATTCAGCAAACTTTCAAAATATTCCGCCCACCTTTTCCTTGCCTCCTCTCCTTTTAACAACCTTCCATTTCCACCTTTCACTGTCTCTTCAATTCTTGCGCCAGCCTTCCTTACTCTCTGCACTTCTTTCCAAAACTTCTTCTTATTCTCTTCATATGACTGACCCAGTCCCTGACCCCACCTCAGGTCAGCTGCCCTCTTTGCCTCACGTACCTTGCGCTTTACTTCCACCTTTTTCTCTCTATATTTTTCATACTTCTCTATACTATTACTCTGCAGCCATTCTTCAAAAGCCCTCTTTTTCTCTTCCACTTTTACCTTCACTCCTTCATTCCACCATTCAATGCCCTTCCTCATGCTGCCTCCAACAACCTTCTTCCCACATACATCACTTGCAATCCCAACAAAATTTTCTTTTACTAACTTCCACTCCTCCTCTAAATTACCAGTTTCTCTTACTCTTACCTCGTCATATGCCATTTTCAACCTTTCCTGATATTTACTTTTTACCCCCAGTTTTATCAGCTCTTCAACCCTCACTACCTCCCTTTTACATCCACCTACTCTATTCCCCCACTCTTTTGCTACAACTAATTTTCCTTCCACCAAAAAATGATCAGACATACCGTTAGCCATACCCCTAAACACGTGCACGTCTTTCAATCTTCCAAACATTCTTTTAGTTATCAACACATAATCCATTAATGCCCTTTCTACTACTCTTCCATTTGCCACTCTTACCCATGTATACTTATTTTTATATTTCTTTTTAAAGAAGCTAGCACTTATTACCATCTCTTGTTCAACACACATATCTACCAGTCTCTCACCACTCTCATTTTCACCTGGTACGCCATACTTACCAATGACACCTTCTACCTCTCCAGCGCCCACTCTAGCATTTAAGTCACCCATAACAACTACATAATTCCTTCTACCCAGTCCATCTACACACCTAGTTTATAAAACCGACTGAATATTTAAGTTTATATGTATATCAACTTTGCAACATTGCTTATCATGAAACTCTGATGGCTTTTAATGTTCAATACTTTACTGACTATTCAGTGAAACTAGGTAATATGCTAATATGCTCTCTCTCTCTCTCTCTCTCTCTCTCTCTCTCTCTCTCTCTCTCTCTCTCTCTCTCTCTCTCTCTCTCTCTCTCTCAAATGGTAAGTTGAATTTTGGGAAAAATAATGATTGGATATTTCGTGGAGGAATAAAGAAGTGAACATGGAATTGAAGGAAAGTAACCCAATAAATACGATTTTAGATATCATTTATCAAAGGTTTTGAAATAATAGTCTACCTTTTCACGCGTTTTTGCAAGAGTTTTTTTCATAAATTATCCAAATTATAATTATTCATAACATTTAATTTTCATGATAGTGGATTTTATTCAAAACAACCTGCTTTTTGTAATATGTGTTAACTTAAGTTTTTCTATATAGTTATAGTAACAACTTCTATCTGGTTTGCGTAAAGTTGTAGTGTGAATTGTAGAAAATCTGCTATTTCCTATTAGCTTTATAAAATTCATAAAAATATTATTGTTTTGCAAACAAAAATATAAAACCTTTAACGTAGACCTGTTATAAAGGTAAAATATACAAAACCTTTCTTCCATGGAGAATGTTCGACTATGTCAACATAAATTTGCATAATGAAGTTTGAAGTATTATGATTAATTTATGATATTATGATAATGCTTTATATGTTGAAATTTGGTATTTCAACTGTAGTCAAGGTGATATTTTCTATGATAACATGAAAATGTTTTAAACATGAAATTTTTTTTATTATAACTAGTGAAGGTGACATTTTCTCACAATACCTTCCATTATTAGATATCAATTATGATTGCTTTCTTTTTGTCTAATTCAAGTTTTCATTTAAATACTTGAATAGTCTCGCGATTAACTATCATAAGAAAATTTTTTTTTCAAAGATGCTTAAGATCTAGTGTTTCTTACGACAACGACAATTCTTCATAAATAAGTATTACATAAATAGTAAACTACTACGATTGGTAAAAAAGGAGCTTCGATATTTTCCATCCCTGGAAAAGAGTAGAGGGATATCTTCAAATGAAAATGGTGCGGGAATAAAATAGTGTGGAAAAACCTTAGTGCTGAAATCCATTTGGAAATTGGCTGCAATTCAGTAGCCTACCTTTGGAGCAAGTTTCAAGCCAATAGAGGAATTCAACCTATTTGTCAATGTTTTATTTTTTCATTTCCTTTTCCTCCACTCCTTTATCGCAAGGCAAGGAAGAGAGAGAGAGAGAGAGAGAGAGAGAGAGGAGAGAGAGGAGAGAAGAGAGAGAGAGAGAGAGAACCTATCTTTTGTGATCACTCATCCATAACCTGATCAGACCCAAAATGGCTTGACGTCGCTGATCGAATGACTGCTAGTCATCAGATGTTTCAACTCTCTCTCTCTCTCTCTCTCTCTCTCTCTCTCTCTCTCTCTCTCTCCTCTCTCTCTCTCTCTCTCTCTCTCCATAATTCTATATATATATATATATATATATATATATATATATATAATATATATATATATATATATATATATATATATATATATATATATGTGTGTGTGTGTGTGGTGTGTGTGTGTGTGTACGCGCGTGTGTGTGGGTAAATCACTTACTATGACAGTAGAAAAATGGTTAATGCAGTGGACCAATTACTTAATAATTCAAATTCACAATGATGCATTCAATTCCATTGTATTTACGATCCTTACCTTATTTTGCATGGCAGACATCGAACTCATTTTACAATTCCCTTTAGATTGTGGGAAGGGAGCGAAGTTTTTTCAATAAATTTCCATTTACAAATATTTTATTGGGAGAGATAAATATTCAAATTAATAGGCCAGCTTATTTTATTCATTATAATAAAATGTCCTGCTTTCACAATTTAATTTTTTTATAACTATATTAATCTCTAAGTACTAAAAAAAAATATATATAAAAGATTTCGAATATTTTTTTTTATATTTTTATGTTCACTATCCTTTCTCCTTAAAAGTGACACCTATGATGAATTATTTCATAAAAAAACACTGACAAATAATTCATAGAAAGGGCATATTCATATTCCAATAAACTCCAATTATCTTACTTTCCTTAATCGCACCGAAAAAAAAAATCTATACCATCATGATAAATAATCCCTCGATCTGATTTATTGAAGTTGACCGATAAACTATGAAAGGTCAACAAAGAATCAACACTTTGTAGATCCTCTTAACTGCTCTTGCTCCATGTCTGAATCGAATCAAAGAGGATTTGTCTAATCAACGACCCTCACTTATCCACTCTCCAGATCCTCTTCGTTCACCAATCAAAGGATTGCACGCTTCGAAGACTCTCCTTTCAGGTGTTGCCAGGCATTGAGAATACACGGTTTACTGTTTCCCGTTTTTTTAAAAGCATCACTTTACGAAAAGGTATCCTGTACAAGGTTTTATGTTTAAAAGATACAGGTCGGGCCGCTTCTATGCGTTATAGAATCCCTTTATTTACCATCAATTTCATATTTTCATTATCATTATTATTATTATTATTATTATTATTATTATTATTATTATTATTATTATTATTATTATTATCATTGTTGTTAATGTTATTGTTATTGTTATTGTTTTTAGTATTAGTGTTTGTATTATTTGCTAAGCTACAACCCTAGTTGAAAAAGCAAAAGGCTAAAGTTTGAAGGCTCCAACTGGGAAAATACTTCGGTCAGGAAAGGAAATACCGAAAGTAAAAGAAAAGTAATTAACAATAAAAAAAGTAAGAAAAGTAACAACATGGAAATATTTTATATATATATATATTAGGATATTAGTTTTCGTTGCACAGTTGTGTATACTCTAAAAAGTACTAAATATAAATATACGTTTTATACATACAGACATGATCATTTGGACACCCGTTTCCCTTACAACGGGTGGTACCTTAACGGAAATCTACTCCTACTGTTTATAGAGCAACCTAGCTAGTCCTAGGGCATAGAGTAACAAGACCTTTGAATAATTTGGATTAGAGTCCATCATTTGACGATATAACAAAGCACACTTTTCTATCAGCTTTCTCTTCCTCCTGATTTGTATGTCTTTGAAGCTGATATAATATAATTGTCAAAAGTTCTTAGAGTTTATCGATAGGTTACTATTTCTATCGTCCTTTTTGACATTATTTAATTTTTTTTTTAAATTACCGATATCTTTAGATTAATTGGTTATATTGGTGGGTATATTCCTTGCATGGTGTACTGGCTGCATCATATAGATTTTATTTTATTATTTTCTCTAATTTCCATCGTCTATGACCTTTTTGCCTTGCTTTAGTTGCAAGCTATGAGCAAATCAAAAATGAAAATAAACATTAGTGATCCCATGTGTTATAAAGAGCAGGGATCATTCTCAGTTTGAACCTTTGTGTATGTTTCAATATTGTTAGTAATTCACGATGAACATTCAACTTTTAATATGTCACACACTAGTGAAATATAGTGCAAATCACAAACTCAAGATAAGAACTTATTTGTTATAATTTTACTTCGGTATTTAAATTGGGCTTTTTTTTTTTTTTTTTTTTTTTTTTTTTTTTTTAGGGAAAAGTAAATTCTGAATATTCACAGTCATATACCTCTGAGTTTATAAATTGCAGTATCAAGTGCAAAACCTGGTTTAGAAATAGCTGAACACTTACTTTTTTGGGTAATATGAGACATATCATCTTTGAAAAAAGGAATATTTCAGAATTGACTTGATATAACAATAATAAGCGGAGATGTGTTGCTAAGAGAGTTTTTATTTAGTTTAAAATGGAGGAAATTAGCCCATAAAAGAAATCCACTAGAATTGAACTAATGAACATAAACGGGGACCTATATTTCAGTCTTTGGTTTAGAATCAACAGACACTAGTCCCTACTTTTTTCAACTAGCTAACACTTTTCATTGTTTCATAGTCAATTCCATCTTCGCTTGAAATTAATGTATCGATTTATTACTCATTAACTTCAGATCGGTAGATAAATGAAAATATATCATAAATTTTTAGTTAAGATATATATATATATATATATATATATATATATATATATATATATATATATATATATATATACACATAAGAATATATATATATATACATAAGAATAATATATATATATATATATATATATATATATATATATATATATATATTTATCATATATATATATATATATATATATATATATATTATATATATATATATATATATATATATATATATATATATATATATATATATATATATTATATATATATATATATATATATATATATATATATATATATATATATATATATATATAATGCATGTATGTATGTATGTATGTATGTATGTATGTATGCATATATATATAATATATATATATATATATATATATATATAATATATATATATATATATATATATATATATGTAGAGGAGAGAGAGAGAGAGAGAGAGAGAGAGGAGAGAGAGAGAGAGAGAGAGAGAGAGAGAGAGAGAGCTTTGATTTTAGTAATGGAACGAATAATAAAAATACAGCAGCCTATATGATGATAATCAGGAA
>NC_090726.1:14970714-14975714 GCF_036898095.1 Palaemon carinicauda | reverse complement strand
TACTTTTATGATGTATACGAAGATAAAAATCTAGAAATCTCTCCATAAGCATTAAAATCGAGTAATATATATATTGAAAAATTAATTCAAAGATTTTTTGGGGTACAGAAAATACACCAAAAGGTCAAGATTTTCAGAAACTTGTGACTTTTTTATACATTTTGATGAATGTTATAAATTGGGAAAATATGAAGAACTTAATTTAATATGTCTTTACCATTAAATACTAATTGGTTTTCATCATATACTTCCAGATACAAAAAGACCTTTATATTCTGTTAGTTTTGCCAGGCTGCCACTTTTCCAATTCAAGTGGCCCATTTGCATTAAGAGTGTTAGTCATGCTGCCCAATTTCCACAAGCCAAAAACCTCTGCCCCTTCTGTTTCAGTCATAATAAGGGAATTCTCATTTTGTTAAATACCAAGTTTCTAAAATTTCAATAAAGAGAGAGTCACTCTCCTATGTGGATCTGCCAGAATGCAACACGTCAAAAGATCAGAAGCTCATTGACATTCTTGTGGCCATTAATGTTACCACACATCCATTAACCAGAAGCCCATTCACATTTTATCATCTGTCCTGCTGCCTCATTCAATAATACAAGAAGTATGTTCTCGATCGTTTGGTGTCACAAAGCAAAACTTCATATGGTAAAAATCCCATCCATATTTTATCAATAAGACCTGTTGTCACATTTCTGATTACCATAGCCAGATTCTTGTTCTGTTGGTCATCTCCACTGACATAACTCAAAAGGCTACAATAGATACCCAGTCATGTCGAGTTTGTTTTCTAGATAACATAGGACTATCTATATTCAATTGATTCATTACACTACGTCATTTGAAAACCTCAGAAGCTCTTTCACTTCCTTTTGATCTAACCCAATCCTATCCATATAAATGCTGGAAGCCCCCTTCACATTTTTTGGTCTGGAGCATTACTAAACTTTTACTTTCCAGACTTCCATGAATTTTTTGTTGGCCTTCCACAATACCTCATTACCATATACCAGAATCCTAATTCTATTCTGCCGATTAGCTGTGCAGTCACACTTATGATTAAAAGAGGTTCATTACCCTTCTGTAGTCCTATCACAATGCTGAATTTCAAAATATAAGACGCCTAATCAAATCCTATTATTCAGCCTTGCCTATCATCTCTACTTACTAGAAGCTCATTCACATTCTTTCGTTCTGTTACTTTGCCATAATTATATATCAGAATATAATTGTGTTTACTATTATTTGCTATTCTTCTTTTTTGATTATTAGAGATCTAGTCATATTATTTTGGATAACTAGGCTCCCGCTATTCGATGTATCATTAAAACAAATTCAAATCTTTTCCTTCTTTTGTATGTAAACCCTCCCACTATCAAAAATACCAGAAGAACCGTCTCATATTTTTTTTTCCCAATTTTCCAAATACAAGGAAAACAATTCACAGTGGCTGCTGTATTTATATCAGCAGCTTATTCTAATAGTGTTAGCATACAGATTTGACACTATTCCAAATGCAATTAACTGATTCACATTGTTAGGGCCACTCACCCTGTCACCCTTCCAAATAACAAAAGTCTATTCCATTCCTGTCGGAATGCTAAATTGATACAATTATAATTACCAGCAGCCAAATCATATTCTTTTTGTCTTTTACTCTACCATACTTTTAAATAATAAAAATCTATTCTGATTTTTATGATAGGCCACGGTGACAATTTCAATTACCATTAGCATATTTTCATTAATTATGTTTACCACAACATAACAATTACATATACGAGAGTCCCTATGCAACTCTGCGTTCCACACTGCAACAAATTCATTTGGTCAACTACTCTACTCCACATCTAAACACCGGAAACCCACTTGAATCCCTTTGAAATTCTTTTTGTAAATATTTCAGAATTTCCCAACAATACCATTGCTATGGCATGTCTAAACAACTCTAGTTACCACACCTACTATCGTTTCCAGAGGCCGTGTAATAGTGTTTTTCCCAAATATCTAACAAACCGGCTTATGAATTTCTATGAAACTACAGCAATGAATGTTTCAAACACTGGCCTAATTTCTGGTGGTACAATGAATTGACAGATGTGCTTAATTAACCCGTTTACTCCTAGAAAAAAGAGGAACTTCTTCCCTTCCTTCAGAGCGTTTCGAAGAAGTGTTACTTAATCACGTAACTGTGACGCAGAGCTTCCCCCAACCCTCCTTCGGTGTTTACACCTATGGCTATCCTAGTACTCCCCCCCCCCCCTTCTTGCCTTCTTTCCTTCATTCCCATTGTTATTAGGCTACCGAGTAAATCCCTGTTAGGAAAGACTGTTTACTGCACATATAAAATGAGCCAGAAGAGCAATAAAATGTTTTATGGTGATAGATAATGATTAGATGGTTAACACAAATTTTCAAACATAATAGAAGAGGTTTAAAACAGGGGTGTGGAATCGCACAGACATATTCTACTCTGACTTCTACAAATTTTAGATTTGCGATTAAAAATTAAAATAAAATAAAAAAATAAAATAAAAACATTAGTAGAAATAGAAAACAATTTTTTTCCTTGAAAGAGTGATGATGAGTAAAATGTATAAGTGTCCATTTCTTTTTTTTTTCTTTTTTTTTTCATCCCTCATAAATCAATGGTTTCCAGCAATTGGTAATAACATCACTTTGGAAAAGCAAAGCTAATGAATACTTTGATACGAGTATATCAACATGGCATGTACACAATGTCGATGGATTTCTCAAAGTAATGTTCATTCCAGTGACAAGGTGACAAAGTCGCAATGATATTTGTCACATACCTTTTAAGTAACAAAAATAGGCACTGGTATTTATAACGTAAATAAATATATAAAACTATAGGTTGAAATATAATAAATCTTATGTATGTATGAATACACACACACACACACATATATATATATATATATATATATATATATATATATATATATATATATATATATATATATATATATATATATATATATATATATATATGATTTCAAAATTAATCAAATGGCCGATGTCAATGCCCTTATATGAAACATCTTTTAGAAGTCTATCTTCTAAGGAATTCAAGCTACTCTCTCTGGTGAAATTGATATGATAAATTATATCAAGCAATGCTCTCTGTCATTTTCTTCCTGGCAATTGATGTATCAAGTAACCTGTGTTGTATGGAAGAATGAGTCCTACGGCTTAACCTAAAGAAAACTATATTTCTATTGCTTTACCAACACTCGCTTGAAGTGCGAAGTGTAGGGTTAGCATGGCTTCTTTCGTCTCCTGTCATAAGTCTCATTCTTGATCTTTAATGTGAGTGGGTAAGGTATAAAACGGTGGTCTTGTGTTTAGGTAAAGTCTAAAGTCAAGAATCACATTACCAGGTATGCTGAACTTTTACTGACAAAGAATTTCGTATTGCTTTTGGTAGGTCATATGACAATTATCTATGGAGTTAAACAGACGTTTAACAATTCGGGGTATGGGAGGTACAGGGGAAGAAACGTTATAACAACGTCACTGAGGGACGTCATCACTTTTGCGAATGTGTGGGTGGCTAAGACTGGCTTTAGCCTAATTTTCTTAAGTAAAAAAGTTAATGAAACGTAATTGGCAATGCACAGTATTTCCCAAAATTAGGCCATTGTATGAAGCGCTCCCTGCTTTGATATCATGGAAATCCATCAGTTATTTTAGGAGTTATTTAAAAAAAAAACACTATTACACGGCCTCTGGAAACGATAGTAGGTTCCCTTCCCTTATTCCAACCCCAATAGCACACTTCCAATTACCACGAGTTTATTCTATACTAAAAGAATTAAATTTTTGCACAATCCCAATGCTGAAATACTTTATTTCTAATTACCATAACCTAGTTGCCATTCTTTTTATTTGTCATCGTCTCTCACTTTAAATGCCATAGGCCTAACCCAGTCCCATTGATATTCGACTAAATTACACAATTCTAAATACCAAAAGACACTTAACATTATTCTACTTCTCAACTCTGCCACATTGCACTTACCAGACTTCGATTCACATGCCTTTGGTCAGTGACTCTACAAAACTTCCAAATACCAGAAGTTCTTCCCAGCCTTGTTGTTTAAGAATGTTAAAATTCTACTTACCAGAAGTTGATTTACCTTCTTTTGTCTTAATGCCTCGCTTCGTTGACACAATGACAAGTTCCATAAATTTATTTCCATTATGTTGTTCTGCACACTATCACCATCATAATTACCAAAGTCCCATTTAGAACCCACTGATATACAACACCAATATAATTTTAATTCCCGGCCTCAATTCCTATTCTTTGGTGTGCAATCTAGGTGTCCATTTAAATCCGAATCATGGTATGCCTTGCTAGCACGATTCAATATACCAAAGAACAATTCCCGTTCTCTTGGTCTGTTGCCCCGAGAACCCTAATATCGTAAACCCTCTCCAACAGTTGGTAAGCAACACTAACAAAAATCAATAAATGAAACTCAACTCCTGATATTTTTATCTGCCACCCACCACACTTCTAAATACCAGAAGACCATTCCAGCCCCGTTTGCCTGCTAAATAGTCATACTTTGAATAACCATCCCTTAACATCTTGGTTGTTACCTATTCAATTTTATTATTAGCTCATAGGCATAAATATTGTTGTCCATCTTTACAGGTGAGAAAATTTTTATGATTTTTTTTTCAAAAACTATGTAATTGGCTGAGTTCTCACAAATCTATATAGCAAACATTAACAACTTGAGAAATTACGAAAGTAAGAAAGTCACAAGCATTTCAAGATATATAATAGTTATTT
This sequence comes from Palaemon carinicauda, assembly GCF_036898095.1. NCBI lineage: Eukaryota > Metazoa > Arthropoda > Malacostraca > Decapoda > Palaemonidae > Palaemon > Palaemon carinicauda. Next base: position 14,970,885 of record NC_090726.1, on the reverse strand, counting down.
TTTTCCTAAGCAAAGGTAATTTCAATAAAAATAGAATTATGATATACCTTATAACCACCAAGCAGTTAGGTGTACCCGCCCATCTACATAGACAAATGCATACAATTCATTCACATTCTTTTTCAATCTCTTTGGGATGAGATATAAATACCTCATGATATCAAGTCATGA
>NC_090726.1:14950714-14965714 GCF_036898095.1 Palaemon carinicauda | reverse complement strand
AACAGAACTTGTTTATCTGAAAGAAAAAACATTAAATGCCACTTTTAAGATACCGAGGTATCAAAGTCATAAAAGTCTGTATTACAAATCAATGACATTAGCGTTAGAAACGCTCGGCACACATGTCTGCACTTATGCTAGGTTCACCTTTGGAAATGGAACAGTCTACATGGGCAACTCAGTGCCCTCACTTAGTTTGTTAGTACGGTATGTAACTACACACTCACCCTGGAATTAATCGTCCCAATTAAAACCACTGTTCCTCGCAGAGTTAAACAGTAGGCTTAACGACGCGACCCACTGCTACCACAGATCTCTTTAGTTCCTCTACTTGCTTCGCATAGTGGCGAAAGAACACTCTGGAAGACTTCCAGCCAGTTTATGAACGGAGATGTTCAAAATCCATACAATTAAAGAAATTTAAGGATGAGGCAACTTTCCTCGGATCGTGACCTGCGGGTGTACTGTCAGGATCCACTCTGCGAATAAAATATGTTATTTTCGCTCTGAGTTGATTCAGAGATAAATTTGAGACTGATGTTTCTCCCTGAATAGTTGACCACCCTTGAAGTCTGAAGTTCTATGAAGATAGACCTTTAGGCATTCTACTGGACATAAAGATGCATCTTCTTTCAGAGGGCAGATTCTCCAGGGACCCCACCTGTTGGTGGGTAACTCATTCTTGGCGAGAAACGTAGGATCCGGAAACAGGTTCAGTTCTCCCCCATCCGGGAACTGAACACGACCTGCCTCTCTCGAGAGGGTTACAATCTCACTAACCCTGGCCCCGGACGCGAGTGCAAATAGGAAAATAACTTTTTGTGTCAAATCCTTTAACGCACACTCTTCATTGCTCAACAGAGAAGCGAAATGAAGAACTTTGTCTAAAGACCATGAAATGGCCTTTGGAGGTGCTGAAGGTCTGAGCCTAGTGCAGGCTTTCGGAACTTTATTAAAGAACTCGTACCTAGGTCGACCTGGAAGGCATATAGAATGGGTCTTGTCAAAGCAGACTTACACGCTGAAATCGTGTTAGCTGCCAATCCTTGACCATGGAGGTGGATGAAGAAAGATAAGCAAAAGTCTGTCGAGATCTCCTGCGGATTCTTCGCCTTGACAAAGGCCACCCATTTTCTCCAAGATGACTCATCTTGCCTTCTAGTAGATTTGCACTTATATTCCTCTAGGAAGTCTATGCTGGCTTTCGAAATCCCGAAACGCTTTCTCACCGCTTGGGAGAGAAAATCATGAGCTGCAGGGTCCGAGTTTTCTGTAATGAAGCGCAGACAGTCGACTTCTGGACTCGCTGGGTCAGAACTGGATCTGGTAGCAGTACAAACTTCAGCTGTAGTTCCAATGCCAGGGGGAACCACACGCTGTTCGGCCACTTGTGGGCTACTATTGCCGCTACCCCCCTTGAAGGATCTCAGTTTGTTGAGGACCCTCAACAGAAGGTTGTGAGGAGGGAACAGATAAATCCTGGACCCTCTGTTCCAGTTGAGGGACATCGCGTCCACTGCTTCCGCTAAGGGGTCCTCGTACGGGGACACGTACAGGGGCAACTTCTTGTTGTCTTTCGTCGCAAAGAGGTCTATCTGCAGTTCTGGGACTTGATTCAGAATGAAGGAGAATGATCCTGCGTCTAAGGACCATTCCAACTCTATCGGTGTGAACCTGGATAGAGCGTCCACTGTCACATTGCGGACTCCTTGAAGGTGAACTGCCGACAGGTACCACTTCTTCTTTTCCGCCAATCGGAAGATGGCCAACATCACCAGGTTGAGAGGTGGTGACCTCGATCCTTGTTGATTCAAGCATCTCACAACTACCTCGCTGTCCATCACCAACCTTATGTGGATCGAGTGACGCGGGGAAACTTTCTTCAAGGTAAGGAGCACTGCCATAGCTTCTAGAAAGTTTATGTGAAAGGTCTTGAATAGCTTGGACCAAGTCCCCTGTACTTTTTTCCGATGAGAGTGACCTCCCCATCCCTCCTTCGAGGCGTCTGAGTGAATCGTCACCGACGGGGGAGGTGCTGAAGAAGAACCGACTTCTTTAGATGTCTGGCTTGGGACCAAGGCCTGAGAAGAGTACGTAGCCGAAGCGGAACTGGTCTTCTCAGATCTCTTCGTACGTTTGATGCATAACTTCTCCAAACTCCGGTTGCATCCTTTAGCTGTGCTCTTAGCACTGGGTCTGTCACCGAAGCAAACTGGAGAGAGCTCAGTACCCTCTCCTGTTCGCGTCTTGATATCCTTTCGGAATCTAGAAGTCTCTTGACAGAACCCGCTATCTCCTTCCTTTTCTTCGCCGGGATGGAGAAACGGTGTGACAAAAGGTCCCAGTGGATTCCCAGCCACTGAAACTTTTGAGATGGAGAAAGTCGAGACTTTTTTCTGTTGATCTTGAAACCTAGGTACTCTAGGAACTGGATCACTTGACTGGAAGCTTGCAAGCATTCTGTCTCGGATGCTGCCCCCACCAACCAGTCGTCCAGGTAGGCTACTACCTGAATTCCCTTTAGGCGCAATTGTTTGAGAGCTACGCTCGCAAGCTTCGTGAAAATCCTTGGGGCTATGATTAGCCCGAATGGCATGGATCTGAAGGCGTATAGTCTTCGTTGTAGCCTGAACCCTAGGTAGGGGGAGAGTCGACGGTTGATTGGAATGTGCCAATAGGCGTCTGACAAGTCTATAGAGATGGAATATGCCCTCTTTGGCAGTAAGGTCCTTATGCGTTGCAGTGTTAGCATCTTGAGTTTGCAATACACTATGAACTTGTTGAGTGGCGACAAGTCCAGAATGACTCTGAGCTTTTCTGAGTCTTTCTTGGGAACACAAAACAGCCTCCCTTGGAATTTGATGGACTTCACCTTTCGGATCACATTTTTCTCCAACAGTTCTTGAACGTACTCCTCCAGAACGGGGGTGGAGTGTTGGAAAACCCGAAGTCCCGGGGCTGGAGTGCTGTACCAGCTCCAGCCCAGTCCATTCTTGAGTAGGCTGTGGGCCCAGGGATCGAAGGTCCACCGATCCCGAAATTTCAGAGGTCTCCATCCTACCGGTATCATCCCACTTGGACTGCCGTCCCGAGGTCTCGCCTCCCTGACCACGACCACCCCTGAACCCCTTCCCCTTGAGGGGCGCCCAGACGAGCCTCTGGCTGCCCCTCTAGGCTTTGCTCGAAAGGAAGTAGACTGCCCTTCGAACGATGGGGTGAATGCCGTGGACTGTGTCGATACGGCCTGGGGTTCCCACTGAAAAGTGGTCGGGGTTTGTGCCACGATCTGGGGCACTGGAGGCAATGGCAATTGCAGTTGCTGTCTAACAGGCTTGGCTGGCCGAGACGGTAGCCTAGTCCTCATAGTCTTCCTCTTTGGTTGAGGACCCTCATCCGGGGAAGACTTTCTTTTGATAGCCAGGCCCCACTTCTGGAGAAGGTTTCTATTCTCCAAGGCGGCCTTATCAACTACTTCTTTGACCAAATCGGTAGGGAAAAGGTCTTTGCCCCAAATGTTGGAGGAGATTAGTTTCCTTGGCTCGTGCCTCACCGTAGCCGAGGTGAACACGAACTCCCTACAAGCTCTCCTCGCCTTGACGAAGCCATAAAGGTCCTTCGTCACTGTGGCCAGATGAGTCTTGGCCACCACCATGAACATTTCATGGACCTTGGGGTCACTTGCCATCGTCTCAAGAGTAGTCTGAAGAGACATTGAGGCAGCCAGTCTTTCTTTTGTCTCGAACTCTCTCTGCAAGAGAAAGTCAGACAGCTTAGGGAGGTCCTCGCTGAACTGACGTCCGGCGATATCAGCCTCCAACTTCCCAACTGAGAACGTAAGATGGACGTCCTTCCAGTCTTTGTGGCCCATAGGTAAGGCCAGCGACAAGGGTTTACACTCCTCCAGGGAGGGGCAAGGCTTGTCGGCCTCGACTGCTTTTAGTACAGCCGCAAACCCTTTCTGTAAAAAGGGGAAGGCTCTAGCAGGAGAGGACACAAAGGAAGGGAGCTTCTTGCTCAATGCAGCTGCCTTTGAGTTAGAGAAGCCCCTCTCTTTCAACGAGGATGAAAGCAGAGCTTGAGCCTTAGTATGGTCCATCACTATGACCTCCTTCGGCTCTGTCTCCTCCTTTGAAGCTGGTTCCTTCCTCAGCCAGACACATGGTTTAGCATCTGAGCACAAGGGAAGGTCTTTCACATTGAACCTCTTCTGGGGCCCATGTGATTCTGCAAGGCTCTGCATCCGCAGTTCCATTGCAGCCGCCTTCTCCTGATTCTCCTTCTGCATCTGTTGGATCATTCCAACAATGGAGGAGAGGGCCTGTCCCAGCTCTACTGGGAGACCGGCCGATGTTGAGGGAATAGGCTCCGGGATCTGAACCGGAGTAGCCGACACCTCGTCGACCTCTTCCTCTACAACGTCTGGGGCTTGAACTTCACCCTGGGCTTCTGCCAGGGGGTCTTCTTTCAGACGCTCGTCCACGACAGACATCCTGTCATCTAACTGGATGTCTTGGATAGCGACCGAGACTTCAGCATCCACCTGGATCTGAACTTGGGGGATCTCCTCTTGAGGCTGGGGAATCGCTGCATCAGCTGATGCCTTAGGGAAAAGATACGCCCTCATCATCTCACTTGGAAGATAAGGGCCAGAGGTGTTCTTTTGGAAGCCCCTTACCCAGGTACGAAGCTTCTCCCTTGCTATATCCCTTGATTCCGCCGTCCTAGGGGAATCAAAGGCCTCAGTAATCAGGTTAGTGCACACAGTACATACCTGAGGGTCCCAATACTGGAGATCATTCTTGGAGACAGCGCATGCTGCGTGTCTCCTACAAAACTCATGTCCGCAGAGGTTCTTGCTGCGGACGTTGCAGAAAACACTTCCGCACTTCGGAGTGTCCTTCTGTAAAGAGAAGAATTTTCCATGAGTATCAAGTGAACTATGTATCACTGGGTATGCATAGTATAGCATAACAATTCATAAAGGAAAGACACACACTTGTGTTTCCCTCACAACCCATTGTTGCAGCCTTCCAGATAATAAAATCAAATGGTTAATCTCTTCTAGAGTAACCAATGCAAAGTTTCCAGAGGAAACAGGTGGAGCTCACACCTAAGCAATGATTTTAAAATCCTGGAAAATAGACAGGAAAGAACTCACTTTCCTATCTGTAGGGCAACAGCAAAGGACTTGTGCAAGAAAACACAAAAGTGTTAGAACACACAGTGCTGTACCAAAACCCATACTATAGTTTTCTTCTTACAGTATATGTTATACTGAAGAATACTGGTACAGTATAGGAGGTTACGTGCCGGCCGGCACACACCAAAACTAGCTTTAAAGTATACTACTTAACAGCTATAAGGCGGCAGAACTCTGGTTCAAATGCATGTGCCGGCCGGCAGTGATTGCTGCCGGCCGGCAACAGCCAATGCCGGCCGGCAATGGCTGCCGGCCGGCAACTACACAAGGTAGTACCCAGCTGCCGGCCACACTCTTGGTGACCGGCAGACAAGGGCTGACATTAGCCGGCCGGCAAAGGTACAGGACCGATGCCGGCCGGCAGCAAAAGAACCAGAGGACTACACCAGAAAAATAGGATGGATGCCGGGATAAGAAAGTACACTACCTCCAAGCCCGGCAATCCGAAAGAGTGCATATAAGGAAGGGGAGAATCTAATTCAGGCTTCCTGACCAATGCCGTCTGGCTCTACAGGCAGGCATGGATGAGGGACCAAGGGAGGTCCGGGCAGCACTCAAAATATAAGACCCTTGCCGGCCGGCAGCTCTGCCGGCCGGCAAGGGGCTGAGTCAATTCCACATCCTAACCTAATCTAGGTCCAGATGTAGAACGACGTACAGTACTGTAATGGCTAGGCCATTACGGAGATAGAGGGGGAAGGGACAAAAGAGGGTCCTACCAACCTTGCTTTAGTGACGGATCCCCCGCAGCAAAGAAACTTATCTCAGCCTAAGGGAGATCCAAGGGGGGAGGCCAGCAATACTTGCCAGCTCCCAGAGCACCAAAGCAAGGAAGGCGTTGCTACTCCCAGGGAAAGAAACTTATCCTCCCCCGAGAACAGCAACAAGGACTAGTCTGGTAGATCACAAAAGAACGAATCATATCCACAGAAACCTTCGGTAGTGACCTAAGGAGGCTAAGCCACCTTTGTCTGTGTCAGGCCAGCGAGGGAGACTCTACCCCAAGCCAGACAAACACAGACTCAGACTAAAAAAACTCTGTTGTTCTGTCCCTCTTTGAACCAGACTTACTGGAACAGGAAGGTACAGTAACACCCCAGTATAGTTTTATCGAAAATTAATTCGGAAATAACCACTTAGGGATAAGCCCAAGGCTTAAACAGAGGGAAAGGGATTGCATACCTTCTCCGAAGAAAAGAAAGCAACTGGGGAGTATGAGAAAGTATACTAAGGCTCCATAAGCAACTTAGCCTAGGCACCAAGAGAATTGATTACCTAAATCACCGAAACTCACTCGTATACTATCTTGGAAATATTCCACACAATCTTAAATGTATAAAACATAGCCTAAAGCTTCAATAAAATTTTAATACACTCGGAAAAACCAAAATCATGCATGAAGTACTAGGACCAAACGACTAGGCTACATGGCCTAGCGTAGGCCAGAATGGCGAATACTTCGCCAAAATAATACTAAGCACGAAAGAAAATCCTATGTAATGCTAAATAGCTAAAATTTATTAAAGCAAAACAACCGGGAATGTCGCTCTGACTAACTAAACTTATACCTAGTGAGCGACAGCGTCCATGACGCCTCCGGTAGGCTACGGCTCTTGTAACAAAGATTAAACCTATTAATCACTCAAAAATTTACCAAGAGCCTACATTTATACAATAAAGACATGGTACTCAACTTATCAGAGGCCGACGAAGACGGAGAAGCCATGAAAAGCAGGATAAATCCAAGATTTGCGAGAAACACAGGAAAAAACACCGAGTTGCTAAGCTACGCAAAAAGGAATACAGATGGCACCAGGATTGGCGCCAGGCACGCTTACGAAACGAGAGATAGGGAGCCTTGGGAGCGGCTCCCCCTTTTCTTTCCCGAATTCGTTTCTTGCCAATTGCCCCCTGCGAGACGAAATCTCTGTTCGGGATGCAGATTGCCATGTGGCGTGTCAAGAATACGTCCTCTGATATGTCGCGATATCCCTTTCAGGAGGGATATTCGCTCCAGGAGTTAGAATTCTGGTACCTTAAGGTAAATTCTCTGGGAATATCGCCGTAGTTGTAATATACCCTAGGAAGCTACCCTATAGGAACTTCCATAAAGGACAACATGGCTTGAGCCCAATATATATATATATATATATATATATACATATATATATATATATATATATACATATATACATATATACATATATATATATATATATATATTTATATATATATATATATATATATATATGTATATATATATATATATATATATACTGTATGTGTGTGTGTGTGTGTGTATATATATACGCACATGATTAGTCACAAACACAAGTGGCTTTAATATATATAAATATAAATCACCAATGGATTATTTGTTGCGAACCCAAGTGGCTTCAATAGATGTAAATATGAAACGCCAATTGAATTTGATATTGGATTCAATGCCAAACTCATTGAGGGAATATATATTAAAAAAGAAATATTTCATAATAAATACTTATTGGTGTGCAAGGACTTGAACTTATGCCTCAAGTCGGGACAATCTCTGCTGTAGACTTCAACAACGATCCACCAAGAGACATAAAAGTCAATTCTAAGTACACAGTAATAAAGAAATTTACATGTAGACTTCGAAACAGCTCATCCACAAATTCTTCTTCTTCTTCTTCTTCTTCAAATCTACTCATCCACACCTTCTTCTTCTTCTTCTTCTTCTTCTATTAGCGTGCTTTTTCTCCCAATTCGTATCGGGTAACACGGTTGCCTTCTTTTGAAGGAATTTGATTTGGCTTTTGGGGTGGACTGTAGTCCTGACCGGCTGCCCTGCCTGACGTCACTTAGTGTATATTTGTGTGTTGTACCAGCCACCATCGCCCTTCCTCCCAGCAGTGAGGAGTCATGGCTTAGTTTGGTCGACAGTTCGAGACGTGGAGGGTGTCAGTTATGTTTTCCAAGATAGCTTATTAACGAGTTGGTAACACATAAGCACTCTATTATGATCATATGTCACTAAACCACGTGACTTGAATTGATGTGGGATACATTTCATCATCATCATCTCCTCTCCCTACGCCTATTGACGCAAAGGGGGATATATTTATATCTTATTAAAGTACCCCCTGTAAGAGACACATGGTTATCATAAATATCTACGTATTGGAAAATCCTTAATAAATCATCATGGTGAAGATAGGTTGAATTCAAGTTCTAATACAGATTTCTGAATTCGAAATGAATATGTACATTGGACTTGGAATAGACTTACATCTCTCTTGATGGCTTGTTGTTAGGATCTACTATTGGGACTGCTTTGACTCAGGAGCATGGTTCAAGTCCTAGTGCAGCCTGAAGCATTTATCATAAAAGGATATCAATGGATATATATTACAAGTTTTGATTAGATTATAAATCCCATCTCTGGTTGATATTTACATATAGAATTCTTTTTATAAAACTAGACTCTATGATGTTCCTTCCTACTAAGTTATTTAAAAGAAGTAATTTATTTATTTCTTTCTTTAATATGGAAAAGCATTGCATTATTACCTGACACTTCTTTTATATTGTTAAAATCTCTCTTCAAGGGATTTACCAGTTTGACCAATATAGAATGTACCACGTAAATTACATGGAATACTATATACACATGCCTTGGTACTGGCAGGAGAATTATTTATTATGGTAGGTTTTACTGTAATGTCACTCTTATATTCTACATAAACGGATAAATTTTTTTTAACACTTGGGTAATTTCTTGAAAAATAATTTTTATATAGCAGTACAAGTAGGTTTTGTGTATTATGGTATCCCCTTCTGGCCTTATACAATCTTTGAAACAGAACAATGTACTTGAAAACATAGAGGAAATAAAAACAAAACGGAAAATTTCAAATGTTATTCAAAAGAATGCAAACAAATTATTAGAGACCTACTTTGAAGTTATGCTGCTCAAAGTCGAGAAGGTCAGAGACTATCCACCTGTAAGATTCCTGTTAAACCTTTTACCTTTTTTGTCCGAGTTAGCTTTGTTAGTTTACTTATACATTAGGTCAGTCTTTTTTACGGAAAGTATGTCATCCAGAATATATGTAGTACCATTAATAAAGAAAACTCTATATGATTATCACAGGCAAACAAAATAGTTCTAAAAACTCATTCAACTTAAACACAGCTATATGCATATGCTAGGAATTCTGGACAGATCTTATTCAGAAATACATTTATTTTTACTAAGGAGATTGAAAGGTAAATCCCTCATGGTATGGAATTCATTAATATATAACAAGATCAGTGGACTTCCACAACAGATACGCTTATTACATACGGCCTGATAAATATTTACTTGTATATGTATTAGCATTATCACAAACAAACAAAGAAACTGCCAAAGGCCAGTTTAACATAAACATAGTTATATGTATACGCCAAAAAGTCTGGACAAAGTTTACTAACAAATATGATTTTTTTTTTCACTAATGAGATCGAAAAGTAAATCCTTCATGGTATCGAAATCATTAATATATAACAGGATCAGTAGACTTACACAACAAATACTCTTACTACATATGGGCTGATGGATATTTACTTTTATATGTAAGATGATCACCATAACTAATGTACAGCATAATTGGATTTTGATGGATTTTATGAATGCTATGGGTTCTGGCGTACCATGATACCAATATATATATATATATATATATAATGTATATATATATAATGTATATATATATATATATATATATACATATATATATATATATATATATAATGTATATATATATATATATATACATATATATACATATTTATATATATATTATATATATATATATATATATATATTAGATATATATATATACATACATATATATATGTATATATATATATATACATACATATATATATGTATATATATATACATACATATATATATGTGTATATATATATATATATATTATATAATATATATTTATAATATATATATATATATATATATATATATATAATAGGGAACCTTATATTTTTTTTAATGGAGAGTATGACATTCAGATTAAAGATATAAATGTTATTTATTGTTGATAGAATTTCAATAGTAGAGGTTTATTCTGTCGTAATAAATATTGGGATTATATTAAATGTGAATATTTCATGGTATAAGATAATGAAATGAGCTGTCTGTTTAAGTTTAAGGAAATAAGACTCTTCACACAACTTTTAATATTTTTCTTTATGACCTGCGGAGCAATTATCTCTCTCTCTCTCTCTCTCTCTCTCTCTCTCTCTCTCCTCTCTCTCTCTCTCTCTCTTTTCACTAGAAGTAGCAGTAAGTATTAAATTCTGAGTAATTTTCACATTTTATTACCAGCTGAGGGATAGATAATACGAGACAAAGGTATACAATACTTTCTGGGAATAACAAAAACAACAATATGATGCAATACATTTTAGTACAACTACTGGTAAAATATAAGTTTTCAGTTCCTAAATATACTTGTTAGCCAGTATAAAATAAAAAGGGAGGATGAAAGAAGAGGCAAAATACAAAATAGGCGAAGGAAGGAAGGTCACAGGGACTGGGAAAGAAGGAAGGTCACAGGGACTGGGAAGGAAGGAAGGTCACAGGGACTGGGAAGGAAGGAAGGTTCCAGGGACTGGGAAGGAATGAAGGTCACAGGGACTGGGAAGGAATGTTACAGGGACTGGGATGAATGTTGGGAAGAAACTTGTTAAGTGGATAGAAGTCATGTCAGGAATATAATTCAATTTTAAGTTATATGTTAATGAAAAAACAAATTATCTAAAATAAGGAGTATTTTGTGTATATTATTAATATTATTGAAAATTGTGATTTATAAAAAAGGGTAAAATGTTTTGAGATGATCTTGTCATATGGAATGAATGAAGGGCAATAGGATGCTTAAAGGAACATACAATGTATACTGTACAATGATGAAGATGGATTAGTAATTGGTTTGATTCAAAAGAATCGTTACCTGGACCATGCAATTACGAAAAACATTCGGATATTTATTTAATATTACCATCCCCACCTGGTAAGCAAAAAAAAAAAAGAAAAAAAATGATAGCGGAAAATATATTCCACAAAAAGATTTAAGTAAGCAAAAATATTGCTAACGTTTCACGAAAGATGACTCTGTTATGAAAGGCATGTCATGGTTTTCGAGTTTCCATTAAGTGTATCCCTGGTGGTGAAAAATTTATGAGACAGAAGTCCAGAGTTCAATTGATTCGGAATAATATATTCAACCCTTGCCACGTTATTGGCGATTTCGCCTTTGGATTCCGTGTGGAATTTAGTTAAATCATTTGCAGTTATCATCCCTGCTTTTGCCGTGATATACGGTAGTGTCAGGTATTGTGTGTGTAAATAGCATGTTGTAGAATCTTTTCTGACGTTAGCCACCCACATTGATATCGAGCCAGGCACTGTGAGTGTGATCGTTTAGAAAGCCAACATGAATGATATTCATAAGCGTTTGTATCTCACCCTTTTCAATATATCTCTGGGTAAGCTATTATCTTCTATTTCATACAGACGTGTGCTTCGTTCATTTATTTATAAAACGAGTGAAGAGAGCTTATCCATAAAGAAAAAAATATTTGAGGAGACCTTTACGTAAGAGAAATATCAAAATACCATATGGAAATCTTATAAGGAGTCGTTTTCTCAGTTTAAATTAAAACTACAGTGTTGCCACAAAATCAGGATTTCATACGATCGCTTCATATTACAGAGGATGTGACAATTGACTTTTCTCATAACACTCATTGCTAACAATTATAGAAAAGTAAATAAAGGACAAAAATTTTCATTGCTAAAAATAATTCGAAAAATGTAAGAAATTATAGTCTTATCCAAGTTTTTCAAAACATCGCTCATAAGGAGCAGATGCGAGGCACGGGTGAATACATATGATTGGCACCTAAGTCCCTCTCCAACCAAGGCAGGACCTAAGAGATCTAGGCAATGTCAGTTGATAACTCATCCCTAGCTCATAAAAACTCAGATTCCGGACCGTGGTAAATAATTTTTATCTGTAGGAAGGATATAACTCAGCGATCCACGGATTGCGAGTCAGAGATAGGCATCTCTGACTTCCATAGCCAAATGACTAGGGTTGTGATGGCCAATCGGATAACGTCCCTGACTGTGGAACGACAGACTGGGGCTCGAGTCTTGTTCAAATTCGTTAGGTTCTTTAATTACTCCAACTTCACCATCCTTGCAAGCTAAGGATAGGGGTTTGGGGAAGCCCATAGGTCTGTCTGCTGAGTCTTTAGCAGCCATTGCCTGGTTCCCATTGGTCCTAGGTTGGGTGGAGAGGGGGCTTGGGCGCTGATCATATATATGTACTGTATATGGTCAGTCTCTAGGGCACTGTCTTGCTCGATAGCGAAATGTCACTGCTCTCTGTCTCTGCCATAATTGAGTGGCCTTAAACCTTTAAAACTTTAATAAACATAGCCAATGGAACCACCTTTGCTAGCTCAGGAAAACAATATTTCCTGATAAAAAAAAAATCACTTGGGATTTTTCACTATCTTTAATAATATTATATGAATTGGTAGATTATCAACTACAGCACGTAATTTCAGAATATGTAATGCGGTATACATATCTGATTTTTTTCTATACTTTATAATGTATATCTTCAGTTTTATTCTAAAGAAATATCCAAAACTACTTAAGTTTTTTCCCTGAATTTTTTAATGTGGTAGGAAAATAAAAAGTTAATTGATATCAAAATCATCATCAGCATTTTTGTATATAATATAACTCCATTGAAAGTTTAGCCTTATTTGGAAATAGAAAATGCAGTAAACCCTAGAAAATAAATAGCAAAAAAGTCCAGCTTCAACACAATCACTGTCATATGGATGACGTCTTCATGATATTTTATTTTTAGCGAGGAAATAATTCTCTATTTAGAATTTAACATTCAGGACTTTTCTTATTAATGGATCTAAATCCTGAAAGGGAAACAAAACTAATGTAAATTCTCCGCCACCCCCATTCAGGTTTTGCGAGGAATTCAATTTAATGACAAAAGTTTGGTACAGGCAAACAAAGCCAAATCTCTTCAAAAATTCTGCAATTTTTCGAAAGCAAATCGAGAATATAAATCCTCAATTTGTGAATTTTTCTTTGGTGTTTGAATTTTATATTGCAACGTTAATTTCACGATACATACTAAAGCTGGTGTAGTGGATAGAAGAAGGAGAGAGGAGAGGTGGTATTGAAACGTAGTTTCCCAGGAATTTTCTCTTGGCTATTATATTACAAGACTCCATTAAACTCGTTATATAACATGTATTAAAGAAAACCATGAAAGATCTGGAATAATTTAATGCTAAAAACCTTTAATTTGTGGTATTTAAAAAGGCTTGAAACGTTTTATAAGGCGTAGAGAGTGTTAGTAAACCTATTTTACATAACATAATCCAGGCCTTTTAACTGGAGCTACTTATTTGTAAGTCCTTACCATTAGTAGATCCCGAATTTGATACCGTATTTAATATGAAAAGGATATATTATAATCTCCAACATACGGTTAAGGGAACGTTGTTCAATACAAGGGCCAGTATAGTGGTAACTAGGTCGCCTCGCATTCGCATAGCAGCAGATCGATCCCAGCCCAAGACCGTGAGTTTAAGCTGTTTACTGAGTAAGCCATTGCTTTGATTGCACATCACAGTGGGGTGTTGGACTTTCCCGCCTAACGTTCTGTTGAGCATCTATTCTGGTGAAAAAGGAACTGAAACCAGAGACTTTTAACCTTCAATCATGTGGAACAAAGATGTAAGAGATTGTCATTCTGATAGTGTGGGTGTTACTCTTGCCTAGCTGATGTTCTGTTGAGCATCTATTTTGATGAAACTGGAACTGAAACCAGACACCTTTAACCTTCAATAATGTGGAACGAAAATGTAAGAGATTGTCATTCTGATAGTGTGGGTGTTGGACTTGCCTATCTGACGTTCTGTTAAGCATCTATTTTGATGGAACTGGAAATTAAACCAGACACCTTTAACCTTCAATAATGTGGAACGAAGATGTAAGAGATTGTCATTCTGATAGTGTGGGTGTTGGACTTGCCTATCTGACGTTCTGTTAAGCATCTATCTTGATGGAACTGGAAATGAAACCAGACACCTTTATCCTTCAATAATGTGGAACGAAAATGTAAGAGATTGTCCTTCTGATAGCGTGGGTGTTGGACTCTCCTAGCTGACGTTCTGTTGAGTATCTATTTTGATGAAACTGGAAATGAAACCAGACACCTTTATCCTTCAATAATGTGGAACGAAGATGTAAGAGATTGTCCTTCTGATAGTGTGGGTGTTGGACTCTCCTAGCTGACGTTCTGTTGAGTATCTATTTTGATGAAACTGGAAATGAAACCAGAAACCTTTATCCTTCAATAATGTGTAGCGAAGATGTAAGAGATTGTCATTCTGATAGTGGGGGTGTTGGACTCTCCTAGCTGATGTTCTGTTAAGCATCCATGTTAATGAAACTTGAAATGAAACCAGACACCTTCAACCTTCAATAATGTGGAAGGAAGATGCCAGAGATTATCATTTTGATAGTGTGGGTGTTGGACTTGCCTATCTGACGTTCTGTTAAGCATCTATTTTGATGAAACTGGAAATGAAACCAGACACCTTTATCGTTCAATAATGTGGAACGAAGATGTAAGAGATTGTCATTCTGATAGTGTGGGTGTTTGACTCTCCTAGCTGACGTTCTGTTGAGTATCTATTTTGATGAA
>NC_090726.1:14935683-14938183 GCF_036898095.1 Palaemon carinicauda | reverse complement strand
TACTCTCTCTCTCTCTCTCTCTCTCTCTCTCTCTCTCTCTCTCTCTCTCTCTCTCTCTCTCTCCTCTCTCTCTCTCTCTCTCTCACAATAGAGATATATCCGAATGGATAGCTTTGAAAATTTAATCCCCAGTTCTATAGATCGAAATTTTATCACATTCCATATCCCATTGTATACTATATAAAGCTATGCATATCAAATATCGTAACTGCTATTGGAATTTCTTGGATTTCAAGGGAAGCTTATAAATATGCCCTACAAAGGTAAATTGAAAATTGTATTCGTGATGATATATATATTCATAGACACCAACACATACTCATATAATACACACACACATACCCACACACACACACACACACACATATATATATGTATATATATAATATATATATATGTTATATATATATATATATATATATATTATATATATATATATATATATATATATATATATATATATATATATATATATTATATATACACACACACACATATATATATATATATATATATATATATATATATATATATATATAGATATATATATATATATATCTATATATAATATATATATGTATATATATGTACATATATACATATATATATATATATATATATATATATATATATATATATATATGCATATATATATACATATATGTATATATATATATATATATATATATATATATATATATATATATATATATATATATATTTCACACACACACATACACACACACATACATATATATATATATATATATATATATATATATATATATATATATATATATATATACATACACATACATATATACACACATCACCATCTTCATCTTTCTTCTATTTAACAACTGCCTAATTTTCTGCCTCTTATAGCGGCGTTTATATCCTTTCATAAACTACTATATATCATGAACGTATTTGATAAGAAGTGAGATATGCAATGTAGTTCCTTCAAATTATCTTCCCGTTCGATATATATTATATATATATATATATATATATATATATATATATATATATATATATATATAATTATAAATATATATATATACATATATATATATATATATATATATATATATATATATATATATGTATATATTTATACATATATACATATATATATATATATATATAATATAGTATATATATATATATATATATATATATATATATATATATATATATATATATTTATATATATATATATATATATATATATATATATATATAAATATATATTTATATATATATATATATATAATATATATACGTATATATATATTTATATATATATATATATATATATACATATATATATATATTTATATATATATATATATATATATATATATATATATATATATATATATATATATATATATATATATATATATTATATTTATTTATATATATATATATAAATATATATATGTATATAAATATATATATATATATATATATATATATATATATTCATATATATATATATATATATACATACATATATATATATATATGTATATATATATTATGTGTGTGTGCGTGGAATGTTCTATTTTTTTTTTTAGAATCATGAATAATGTTTAATTAGCGATCCCTTTCCAGGACATAAAGATGAAGATGGTAACATCCCAGGAAAAATTATTATACAGATTTTGTGTATTTTCGTTTACTGACTTTCTTGCTTTCTAAATTTTTGACTGAGGAAAAATATAAATTGAAACTAAGGCCCTTTCTCAAAACTCCAAGAAAAGATATAATATAAGGCTCCTCTCAAAAAAAAAAAAAAAAGGAGAAAAAAACTGAACCTCGTTGCACCATAAGTCATGGATGAATAGTCGTAAAAATAGATAAATCTACACATTTTTCCGTCAAAGATTCCAAATTTAATTTTTTTCCCCTTCCACTCAAATATTCAAGCCTCATATAATTATTTGCAAACAGGACATAAGGATGAAGATGGTAACATACCAGTAAAAATTATTATACAGATTTTGTGTATTGAACTCTTATTTCTATTTTTTTTTGTTTTGTTTACTGACTTTCTTGCTTTCTAAATTTTTGACTGAGGAAAAATATAAATTGAAACTAAGGCCCATTCTCAAAACTCCAAGAAAAGATATAATATAAGGCTTATCTAAAAAAAAAAAAAATAAGAAAAAAACTGAATCTCGTTGCACTATAAATCATGGATGAATAGTCTTAAAAATAGATAAATCTACACATTTTTGCGTCAAAGATTCGAAATTTAATTTTTTCCCCTTCCACTCAAATATTCAAGCCTCATATATTTATTTGCAAACATAGAACAATAGTTATGGAAACGTCAATGTTATTATTATCCGTATCGAGAATATTCTTTGTTTTGAAGTACAACATAAATGGACATAAACGGTGAATATTTCAACAGATATCAATTGTTTTAAAAATAATGTTTAACTATTCTTCAGATATTTTTATTATAGGTGTTGTTATCCATTAATTT
>NC_090726.1:14908183-14925683 GCF_036898095.1 Palaemon carinicauda | reverse complement strand
TCTTCGTTCCACATTATTGAACGATAAAGGTGTCTGGTATCATTTCCAGTTTCATCAAAATAGATGCTTAACAGAACGTCAGATAGGCAAGTCCAACACCCACACTATCAAAATGATAATCTCTGGCATCTTCCTTCCACATTATTGAAGGTTAAAGGTGTCTGGTTTCTTTTCAAGTTTCATCAACATGGATGCTCAACAGAACATCAGCTAGGAGAGTCCAACACCCCCACTATCAGAATGACAATCTCTTACATCTTCGTTCCACATTATTGAAGGTTAAAGGTGTCTGGTTTTAGTTCCAGTTTCATCAAAATAGATACTCAACAGAACATCAGCTAGGCAAGAGTAACACCCACACTATCAGAATGACAATCTCTTACATCTTCGCTACACATTATTGAGGGATAAAGGTTTCTTGTTTCATTTCCAGTTTCATCAAAATAGATACTCAACAGAACGTCAGCTAGGAGAGTCAAACACCCACACTATCAGAATGACAATCTCTTACATCTTCGTTCCACATTATTGAACGATAAAGGTGTCTGGTTTCATTTCCAGTTTCATCAAAATAGATGCTTAACAGAACGTCAGATAGGCAAGTCCAACACCCACACTATCAAAATGATAATCTCTGGCATCTTCCTTCCACATTATTGAAGGTTGAAGGTGTCTGGTTTCATTTCAAGTTTCATTAACATGGATGCTTAACAGAACATCAGCTAGGAGAGTCCAACACCCCCACTATCAGAATGACAATCTCTTACATCTTCGCTACACATTATTGAAGGATAAAGGTTTCTGGTTTCATTTCCAGTTTCATCAAAATAGATACTCAACAGAACGTCAGCTAGGAGAGTCCAACACCCACACTATCAGAAGGACAATCTCTTACATCTTCGTTCCACATTATTGAAGGATAAAGGTGTCTGGTTTCATTTCCAGTTTCATCAAAATAGATACTCAACAGAACGTCAGCTAGGAGAGTCCAACACCCACGCTATCAGAAGGACAATCTCTTACATTTTCGTTCCACATTATTGAAGGATAAAGGTGTCTGGTTTCATTTCCAGTTCCATCAAGATAGATGCTTAACAGAACGTCAGATAGGCAAGTCCAACACCCACACTATCAGAATGACAATCTCTTACATCTTCGTTCCACATTATTGAAGGTTAAAGGTGTCTGGTTTAATTTCCAGTTCCATCAAAATAGATGCTTAACAGAACGTCAGATAGGCAAGTCCAACACCCACACTATCAGAATGACAATCTCTTACATTTTCGTTCCACATTATTGAAGGTTAAAGGTGTCTGGTTTCAGTTCCAGTTTCATCAAAATAGATGCTCAACAGAACATCAGCTAGGCAAGAGTAACACCCACACTATCAGAATGACAATCTCTTACATCTTTGTTCCACATGATTGAAGGTTAAAAGTCTCTGGTTTCAGTTCCTTTTTCACCAGAATAGATGCTCAACAGAACGTTAGGCGGGAAAGTCCAACACCCCACTGTGATGTGCAATCAAAGCAATGGCTTACTCAGTAAACAGCTTAAACTCACGGTCTTGGGCTGGGATCGATCTGCTGCTATGCGAATGCGAGGCGACCTAGTTACCACTATACTGGCCCTTGTATTGAACAACGTTCCCTTAACCGTATGTTGGAGATTATAATATATCCTTTTCATATTAAATACGGTATCAAATTCGGGATCTACTAATGGTAAGGACTTACAAATAAGTAGCTCCAGTTAAAAGGCCTGGATTATGTTATGTAAAATAGGTTTACTAACACTCTCTACGCCTTATAAAACGTTTCAAGCCTTTTTAAATACCACAAATTAAAGGTTTTTAGCATTAAATTATTCCAGATCTTTCATGGTTTTCTTTAATACATGTTATATAACGAGTTTAATGGAGTCTTGTAATATAATAGCCAAGAGAAAATTCCTGGGAAACTACGTTTCAATACCACCTCTCCTCTCTCCTTCTTCTATCCACTACACCAGCTTTAGTATGTATCGTGAAATTAACGTTGCAATATAAAATTCAAACACCAAAGAAAAATTCACAAATTGAGGATTTATATTCTCGATTTGCTTTCGAAAAATTGCAGAATTTTTGAAGAGATTTGGCTTTGTTTGCCTGTACCAAACTTTTGTCATTAAATTGAATTCCTCGCAAAACCTGAATGGGGGTGGCGGAGAATTTACATTAGTTTTGTTTCCCTTTCAGGATTTAGATCCATTAATAAGAAAAGTCCTGAATGTTAAATTCTAAATAGAGAATTATTTCCTCGCTAAAAATAAAATATCATGAAGACGTCATCCATATGACAGTGATTGTGTTGAAGCTGGACTTTTTTGCTATTTATTTTCTAGGGTTTACTGCATTTTCTATTTCCAAATAAGGCTAAACTTTCAATGGAGTTATATTATATACAAAAATGCTGATGATGATTTTGATATCAATTAACTTTTTATTTTCCTACCACATTAAAAAATTCAGGGAAAAAACTTAAGTAGTTTTGGATATTTCTTTAGAATAAAACTGAAGATATACATTATAAAGTATAGAAAAAAATCAGATATGTATACCGCATTACATATTCTGAAATTACGTGCTGTAGTTGATAATCTACCAATTCATATAATATTATTAAAGATAGTGAAAAATCCCAAGTGATTTTTTTTTTATCAGGAAATATTGTTTTCCTGAGCTAGCAAAGGTGGTTCCATTGGCTATGTTTATTAAAGTTTTAAAGGTTTAAGGCCACTCAATTATGGCAGAGACAGAGAGCAGTGACATTTCGCTATCGAGCAAGACAGTGCCCTAGAGACTGACCATATACAGTACATATATATGATCAGCGCCCAAGCCCCCTCTCCACCCAACCTAGGACCAATGGGAACCAGGCAATGGCTGCTAAAGACTCAGCAGACAGACCTATGGGCTTCCCCAAACCCCTATCCTTAGCTTGCAAGGATGGTGAAGTTGGAGTAATTAAAGAACCTAACGAATTTGAACAAGACTCGAGCCCCAGTCTGTCGTTCCACAGTCAGGGACGTTATCCGATTGGCCATCACAACCCTAGTCATTTGGCTATGGAAGTCAGAGATGCCTATCTCTGACTCGCAATCCGTGGATCGCTGAGTTATATCCTTCCTACAGATAAAAATTATTTACCACGGTCCGGAATCTGAGTTTTTATGAGCTAGGGATGAGTTATCAACTGACATTGCCTAGATCTCTTAGGTCCTGCCTTGGTTGGAGAGGGACTTAGGTGCCAATCATATGTATTCACCCGTGCCTCGCATCTGCTCCTTATGAGCGATGTTTTGAAAAACTTGGATAAGACTATAATTTCTTACATTTTTCGAATTATTTTTAGCAATGAAAATTTTTGTCCTTTATTTACTTTTCTATAATTGTTAGCAATGAGTGTTATGAGAAAAGTCAATTGTCACATCCTCTGTAATATGAAGCGATCGTATGAAATCCTGATTTTGTGGCAACACTGTAGTTTTAATTTAAACTGAGAAAACGACTCCTTATAAGATTTCCATATGGTATTTTGATATTTCTCTTACGTAAAGGTCTCCTCAAATATTTTTTTCTTTATGGATAAGCTCTCTTCACTCGTTTTATAAATAAATGAACGAAGCACACGTCTGTATGAAATAGAAGATAATAGCTTACCCAGAGATATATTGAAAAGGGTGAGATACAAACGCTTATGAATATCATTCATGTTGGCTTTCTAAACGATCACACTCACAGTGCCTGGCTCGATATCAATGTGGGTGGCTAACGTCAGAAAAGATTCTACAACATGCTATTTACACACACAATACCTGACACTACCGTATATCACGGCAAAAGCAGGGATGATAACTGCAAATGATTTAACTAAATTCCACACGGAATCCAAAGGCGAAATCGCCAATAACGTGGCAAGGGTTGAATATATTATTCCGAATCAATTGAACTCTGGACTTCTGTCTCATAAATTTTTCACCACCAGGGATACACTTAATGGAAACTCGAAAACCATGACATGCCTTTCATAACAGAGTCATCTTTCGTGAAACGTTAGCAATATTTTTGCTTACTTAAATCTTTTTGTGGAATATATTTTCCGCTATCATTTTTTTTCTTTTTTTTTTTGCTTACCAGGTGGGGATGGTAATATTAAATAAATATCCGAATGTTTTTCGTAATTGCATGGTCCAGGTAACGATTCTTTTGAATCAAACCAATTACTAATCCATCTTCATCATTGTACAGTATACATTGTATGTTCCTTTAAGCATCCTATTGCCCTTCATTCATTCCATATGACAAGATCATCTCAAAACATTTTACCCTTTTTTATAAATCACAATTTTCAATAATATTAATAATATACACAAAATACTCCTTATTTTAGATAATTTGTTTTTTCATTAACATATAACTTAAAATTGAATTATATTCCTGACATGACTTCTATCCACTTAACAAGTTTCTTCCCAACATTCATCCCAGTCCCTGTAACATTCCTTCCCAGTCCCTGTGACCTTCATTCCTTCCCAGTCCCTGGAACCTTCCTTCCTTCCCAGTCCCTGTGACCTTCCTTCCTTCCCAGTCCCTGTGACCTTCCTTCTTTCCCAGTCCCTGTGACCTTCCTTCCTTCGCCTATTTTGTATTTTGCCTCTTCTTTCATCCTCCCTTTTTATTTTATACTGGCTAACAAGTATATTTAGGAACTGAAAACTTATATTTTACCAGTAGTTGTACTAAAATGTATTGCATCATATTGTTGTTTTTGTTATTCCCAGAAAGTATTGTATACCTTTGTCTCGTATTATCTATCCCTCAGCTGGTAATAAAATGTGAAAATTACTCAGAATTTAATACTTACTGCTACTTCTAGTGAAAGAGAGAGAGAGAGAGAGAGAGAGAGAGAGAGAGAGAGAGAGAGAGAGAGAGAGAGAGAGAGAGAGAGAGAGAGAGAGAGAGAGAGAGAGAGAGAGATAATTGCTCCGCAGGTCATAAAGAAAAATATTAAAAGTTGTGTGAAGAGTCTTATTTCCTTAAACTTAAACAGACAGCTCATTTCATTATCTTATACCATGAAATATTCACATTTAATATAATCCCAATATTTATTACGACAGAATAAACCTCTACTATTGAAATTCTATCAACAATAAATAACATTTATATCTTTAATCTGAATGTCATACTCTCCATTAAAAAAAATATAAGGTTCCCTATATATATATATATATATATATATATATATATATATATATATATATATATATATATATATTATAAATATATATTATATAATATATATATATATATATACACATATATATATGTATGTATATATATATACATATATATATGTATGTATATATATATATATATACATATATATATGTATGTATATATATATATCTAATATATATATATATATATATATATATATATATATATATATATAATATATATATAAATATGTATATATATGTATATATATATATATATATATATATATACATTATATATATATATATATATATATGTATATATATATATATATATATATATATATATATATATATATATACATTATATATATATACATTATATATATATATATATATATATATATATATATATATATATATATATATATATATATATATATATTGGTATCATGGTACGCCAGAACCCATAGCATTCATAAAATCCATCAAAATCCAATTATGCTGTACATTAGTTATGGTGATCATCTTACATATAAAAGTAAATATCCATCAGCCCATATGTAGTAAGAGTATTTGTTGTGTAAGTCTACTGATCCTGTTATATATTAATGATTTCGATACCATGAAGGATTTACTTTTCGATCTCATTAGTGAAAAAAAAAATCATATTTGTTAGTAAACTTTGTCCAGACTTTTTGGCGTATACATATAACTATGTTTATGTTAAACTGGCCTTTGGCAGTTTCTTTGTTTGTTTGTGATAATGCTAATACATATACAAGTAAATATTTATCAGGCCGTATGTAATAAGCGTATCTGTTGTGGAAGTCCACTGATCTTGTTATATATTAATGAATTCCATACCATGAGGGATTTACCTTTCAATCTCCTTAGTAAAAATAAATGTATTTCTGAATAAGATCTGTCCAGAATTCCTAGCATATGCATATAGCTGTGTTTAAGTTGAATGAGTTTTTAGAACTATTTTGTTTGCCTGTGATAATCATATAGAGTTTTCTTTATTAATGGTACTACATATATTCTGGATGACATACTTTCCGTAAAAAAGACTGACCTAATGTATAAGTAAACTAACAAAGCTAACTCGGACAAAAAAGGTAAAAGGTTTAACAGGAATTCTTACAGGTGGATAGTCTCTGACCTTCTCGACTTTGAGCAGCATTAACTTCAAAGTAGGTCTCTAATAATTTGTTTGCATTCTTTTGAATAACATTTGAAATTTTCCGTTTTGTTTTTATTTCCTCTATGTTTTCAAGTACATTGTTCTGTTTCAAAGAATTGTATAAGGCCAGAAGGGGATACCATAATACACAAAACCTACTTGTACTGCTATATAAAAATTATTTTTCAAGAAATTACCCAAGTGTTAAAAAAAATTTATCCGTTTATGTAGAATATAAGAGTGACATTACAGTAAAACCTACCATAATAAATAATTCTCCTGCCAGTACCAAGGCATGTGTATATAGTATTCCATGTAATTTACGTGGTACATTCTATATTGGTCAAACTGGTAAATCCCTTGAAGAGAGATTTTAACAATATAAAAGAAGTGTCAGGTAATAATGCAATGCTTTTCCATATTAAAGAAAGAAATAAATAAATTACTTCTTTTAAATAACTTAGTAGGAAGGAACATCATAGAGTCTAGTTTTATAAAAAGAATTCTATATGTAAATATCAACCAGAGATGGGATTTATAATCTAATCAAAACTTGTAATATATATCCATTGATATCCTTTTATGATAAATGCTTCAGGCTGCACTAGGACTTGAACCATGCTCCTGAGTCAAAGCAGTCCCAATAGTAGATCCTAACAACAAGCCATCAAGAGAGATGTAAGTCTATTCCAAGTCCAATGTACATATTCATTTCGAATTCAGAAATCTGTATTAGAACTTGAATTCAACCTATCTTCACCATGATGATTTATTAAGGATTTTCCAATACGTAGATATTTATGATAACCATGTGTCTCTTACAGGGGGTACTTTAATAAGATATAAATATATCCCCCTTTGCGTCAATAGGCGTAGGGAGAGGAGATGATGATGATGAAATGTATCCCACATCAATTCAAGTCACGTGGTTTAGTGACATATGATCATAATAGAGTGCTTATGTGTTACCAACTCGTTAATAAGCTATCTTGGAAAACATAACTGACACCCTCCACGTCTCGAACTGTCGACCAAACTAAGCCATGACTCCTCACTGCTGGGAGGAAGGGCGATGGTGGCTGGTACAACACACAAATATACACTAAGTGACGTCAGGCAGGGCAGCCGGTCAGGACTACAGTCCACCCCAAAAGCCAAATCAAATTCCTTCAAAAGAAGGCAACCGTGTTACCCGATACGAATTGGGAGAAAAAGCACGCTAATAGAAGAAGAAGAAGAAGAAGAAGAAGGTGTGGATGAGTAGATTTGAAGAAGAAGAAGAAGAAGAAGAATTTGTGGATGAGCTGTTTCGAAGTCTACATGTAAATTTCTTTATTACTGTGTACTTAGAATTGACTTTTATGTCTCTTGGTGGATCGTTGTTGAAGTCTACAGCAGAGATTGTCCCGACTTGAGGCATAAGTTCAAGTCCTTGCACACCAATAAGTATTTATTATGAAATATTTCTTTTTTAATATATATTCCCTCAATTGAGTTTGGCATTGAATCCAATATCAAATTCAATTGGCGTTTCATATTTACATCTATTGAAGCCACTTGGGTTCGCAACAAATAATCCATTGGTGATTTATATTTATATATATTAAAGCCACTTGTGTTTGTGACTAATCATGTGCGTATATATATACACACACACACACACACACATACAGTATATATATATATATATATATATATATATATATATATATATATATATATATATATATATATATATATATATATACATATATATATATATATATATATATATATATATATATATATATATATATAATATATATATATATATATATATATATATATATATATATATATATATATATATATATATATATATATATATATATATATATATGTATATATGTATATATGTATATATATATATATATATATATATATATATATATATATATATATATATATATATATATATATATATATATATATATATATATATATATATATATATATATATATATATATATATATATATATATATATATTTGGGCTCAAGCCATGTTGTCCTTTATGGAAGTTCCTATAGGGTAGCTTCCTAGGGTATATTACAACTACGGCGATATTCCCAGAGAATTTACCTTAAGGTACCAGAATTCTAACTCCTGGAGCGAATATCCCTCCTGAAAGGGATATCGCGACATATCAGAGGACGTATTCTTGACACGCCACATGGCAATCTGCATCCCGAACAGAGATTTCGTCTCGCAGGGGGCAATTGGCAAGAAACGAATTCGGGAAAGAAAAAGGGGGAGCCGCTCCCAAGGCTCCCTATCTCTCGTTTCGTAAGCGTGCCTGGCGCCAATCCTGGTGCCATCTGTATTCCTTTTTGCGTAGCTTAGCAACTCGGTGTTTTTTCCTGTGTTTCTCGCAAATCTTGGATTTATCCTGCTTTTCATGGCTTCTCCGTCTTCGTCGGCCTCTGATAAGTTGAGTACCATGTCTTTATTGTATAAATGTAGGCTCTTGGTAAATTTTTGAGTGATTAATAGGTTTAATCTTTGTTACAAGAGCCGTAGCCTACCGGAGGCGTCATGGACGCTGTCGCTCACTAGGTATAAGTTTAGTTAGTCAGAGCGACATTCCCGGTTGTTTTGCTTTAATAAATTTTAGCTATTTAGCATTACATAGGATTTTCTTTCGTGCTTAGTATTATTTTGGCGAAGTATTCGCCATTCTGGCCTACGCTAGGCCATGTAGCCTAGTCGTTTGGTCCTAGTACTTCATGCATGATTTTGGTTTTTCCGAGTGTATTAAAATTTTATTGAAGCTTTAGGCTATGTTTTATACATTTAAGATTGTGTGGAATATTTCCAAGATAGTATACGAGTGAGTTTCGGTGATTTAGGTAATCAATTCTCTTGGTGCCTAGGCTAAGTTGCTTATGGAGCCTTAGTATACTTTCTCATACTCCCCAGTTGCTTTCTTTTCTTCGGAGAAGGTATGCAATCCCTTTCCCTCTGTTTAAGCCTTGGGCTTATCCCTAAGTGGTTATTTCCGAATTAATTTTCGATAAAACTATACTGGGGTGTTACTGTACCTTCCTGTTCCAGTAAGTCTGGTTCAAAGAGGGACAGAACAACAGAGTTTTTTTAGTCTGAGTCTGTGTTTGTCTGGCTTGGGGTAGAGTCTCCCTCGCTGGCCTGACACAGACAAAGGTGGCTTAGCCTCCTTAGGTCACTACCGAAGGTTTCTGTGGATATGATTCGTTCTTTTGTGATCTACCAGACTAGTCCTTGTTGCTGTTCTCGGGGGAGGATAAGTTTCTTTCCCTGGGAGTAGCAACGCCTTCCTTGCTTTGGTGCTCTGGGAGCTGGCAAGTATTGCTGGCCTCCCCCCTTGGATCTCCCTTAGGCTGAGATAAGTTTCTTTGCTGCGGGGGATCCGTCACTAAAGCAAGGTTGGTAGGACCCTCTTTTGTCCCTTCCCCCTCTATCTCCGTAATGGCCTAGCCATTACAGTACTGTACGTCGTTCTACATCTGGACCTAGATTAGGTTAGGATGTGGAATTGACTCAGCCCCTTGCCGGCCGGCAGAGCTGCCGGCCGGCAAGGGTCTTATATTTTGAGTGCTGCCCGGACCTCCCTTGGTCCCTCATCCATGCCTGCCTGTAGAGCCAGACGGCATTGGTCAGGAAGCCTGAATTAGATTCTCCCCTTCCTTATATGCACTCTTTCGGATTGCCGGGCTTGGAGGTAGTGTACTTTCTTATCCCGGCATCCATCCTATTTTTCTGGTGTAGTCCTCTGGTTCTTTTGCTGCCGGCCGGCATCGGTCCTGTACCTTTGCCGGCCGGCTAATGTCAGCCCTTGTCTGCCGGTCACCAAGAGTGTGGCCGGCAGCTGGGTACTACCTTGTGTAGTTGCCGGCCGGCAGCCATTGCCGGCCGGCATTGGCTGTTGCCGGCCGGCAGCAATCACTGCCGGCCGGCACATGCATTTGAACCAGAGTTCTGCCGCCTTATAGCTGTTAAGTAGTATACTTTAAAGCTAGTTTTGGTGTGTGCCGGCCGGCACGTAACCTCCTATACTGTACCAGTATTCTTCAGTATAACATATACTGTAAGAAGAAAACTATAGTATGGGTTTTGGTACAGCACTGTGTGTTCTAACACTTTTGTGTTTTCTTGCACAAGTCCTTTGCTGTTGCCCTACAGATAGGAAAGTGAGTTCTTTCCTGTCTATTTTCCAGGATTTTAAAATCATTGCTTAGGTGTGAGCTCCACCTGTTTCCTCTGGAAACTTTGCATTGGTTACTCTAGAAGAGATTAACCATTTGATTTTATTATCTGGAAGGCTGCAACAATGGGTTGTGAGGGAAACACAAGTGTGTGTCTTTCCTTTATGAATTGTTATGCTATACTATGCATACCCAGTGATACATAGTTCACTTGATACTCATGGAAAATTCTTCTCTTTACAGAAGGACACTCCGAAGTGCGGAAGTGTTTTCTGCAACGTCCGCAGCAAGAACCTCTGCGGACATGAGTTTTGTAGGAGACACGCAGCATGCGCTGTCTCCAAGAATGATCTCCAGTATTGGGACCCTCAGGTATGTACTGTGTGCACTAACCTGATTACTGAGGCCTTTGATTCCCCTAGGACGGCGGAATCAAGGGATATAGCAAGGGAGAAGCTTCGTACCTGGGTAAGGGGCTTCCAAAAGAACACCTCTGGCCCTTATCTTCCAAGTGAGATGATGAGGGCGTATCTTTTCCCTAAGGCATCAGCTGATGCAGCGATTCCCCAGCCTCAAGAGGAGATCCCCCAAGTTCAGATCCAGGTGGATGCTGAAGTCTCGGTCGCTATCCAAGACATCCAGTTAGATGACAGGATGTCTGTCGTGGACGAGCGTCTGAAAGAAGACCCCCTGGCAGAAGCCCAGGGTGAAGTTCAAGCCCCAGACGTTGTAGAGGAAGAGGTCGACGAGGTGTCGGCTACTCCGGTTCAGATCCCGGAGCCTATTCCCTCAACATCGGCCGGTCTCCCAGTAGAGCTGGGACAGGCCCTCTCCTCCATTGTTGGAATGATCCAACAGATGCAGAAGGAGAATCAGGAGAAGGCGGCTGCAATGGAACTGCGGATGCAGAGCCTTGCAGAATCACATGGGCCCCAGAAGAGGTTCAATGTGAAAGACCTTCCCTTGTGCTCAGATGCTAAACCATGTGTCTGGCTGAGGAAGGAACCAGCTTCAAAGGAGGAGACAGAGCCGAAGGAGGTCATAGTGATGGACCATACTAAGGCTCAAGCTCTGCTTTCATCCTCGTTGAAAGAGAGGGGCTTCTCTAACTCAAAGGCAGCTGCATTGAGCAAGAAGCTCCCTTCCTTTGTGTCCTCTCCTGCTAGAGCCTTCCCCTTTTTACAGAAAGGGTTTGCGGCTGTACTAAAAGCAGTCGAGGCCGACAAGCCTTGCCCCTCCCTGGAGGAGTGTAAACCCTTGTCGCTGGCCTTACCTATGGGCCACAAAGACTGGAAGGACGTCCATCTTACGTTCTCAGTTGGGAAGTTGGAGGCTGATATCGCCGGACGTCAGTTCAGCGAGGACCTCCCTAAGCTGTCTGACTTTCTCTTGCAGAGAGAGTTCGAGACAAAAGAAAGACTGGCTGCCTCAATGTCTCTTCAGACTACTCTTGAGACGATGGCAAGTGACCCCAAGGTCCATGAAATGTTCATGGTGGTGGCCAAGACTCATCTGGCCACAGTGACGAAGGACCTTTATGGCTTCGTCAAGGCGAGGAGAGCTTGTAGGGAGTTCGTGTTCACCTCGGCTACGGTGAGGCACGAGCCAAGGAAACTAATCTCCTCCAACATTTGGGGCAAAGACCTTTTCCCTACCGATTTGGTCAAAGAAGTAGTTGATAAGGCCGCCTTGGAGAATAGAAACCTTCTCCAGAAGTGGGGCCTGGCTATCAAAAGAAAGTCTTCCCCGGATGAGGGTCCTCAACCAAAGAGGAAGACTATGAGGACTAGGCTACCGTCTCGGCCAGCCAAGCCTGTTAGACAGCAACTGCAATTGCCATTGCCTCCAGTGCCCCAGATCGTGGCACAAACCCCGACCACTTTTCAGTGGGAACCCCAGGCCGTATCGACACAGTCCACGGCATTCACCCCATCGTTCGAAGGGCAGTCTACTTCCTTTCGAGCAAAGCCTAGAGGGGCAGCCAGAGGCTCGTCTGGGCGCCCCTCAAGGGGAAGGGGTTCAGGGGTGGTCGTGGTCAGGGAGGCGAGACCTCGGGACGGCAGTCCAAGTGGGATGATACCGGTAGGATGGAGACCTCTGAAATTTCGGGATCGGTGGACCTTCGATCCCTGGGCCCACAGCCTACTCAAGAATGGACTGGGCTGGAGCTGGTACAGCACTCCAGCCCCGGGACTTCGGGTTTTCCAACACTCCACCCCCGTTCTGGAGGAGTACGTTCAAGAACTGTTGGAGAAAAATGTGATCCGAAAGGTGAAGTCCATCAAATTCCAAGGGAGGCTGTTTTGTGTTCCCAAGAAAGACTCAGAAAAGCTCAGAGTCATTCTGGACTTGTCGCCACTCAACAAGTTCATAGTGTATTGCAAACTCAAGATGCTAACACTGCAACGCATAAGGACCTTACTGCCAAAGAGGGCATATTCCATCTCTATAGACTTGTCAGACGCCTATTGGCACATTCCAATCAACCGTCGACTCTCCCCCTACCTAGGGTTCAGGCTACAACGAAGACTATACGCCTTCAGATCCATGCCATTCGGGCTAATCATAGCCCCAAGGATTTTCACGAAGCTTGCGAGCGTAGCTCTCAAACAATTGCGCCTAAAGGGAATTCAGGTAGTAGCCTACCTGGACGACTGGTTGGTGGGGGCAGCATCCGAGACAGAATGCTTGCAAGCTTCCAGTCAAGTGATCCAGTTCCTAGAGTACCTAGGTTTCAAGATCAACAGAAAAAAGTCTCGACTTTCTCCATCTCAAAAGTTTCAGTGGCTGGGAATCCACTGGGACCTTTTGTCACACCGTTTCTCCATCCCGGCGAAGAAAAGGAAGGAGATAGCGGGTTCTGTCAAGAGACTTCTAGATTCCGAAAGGATATCAAGACGCGAACAGGAGAGGGTACTGAGCTCTCTCCAGTTTGCTTCGGTGACAGACCCAGTGCTAAGAGCACAGCTAAAGGATGCAACCGGAGTTTGGAGAAGTTATGCATCAAACGTACGAAGAGATCTGAGAAGACCAGTTCCGCTTCGGCTACGTACTCTTCTCAGGCCTTGGTCCCAAGCCAGACATCTAAAGAAGTCGGTTCTTCTTCAGCCACCTCCCCCGTCGGTGACGATTCACTCAGACGCCTCGAAGGAGGGATGGGGAGGTCACTCTCATCGGAAAAAAGTACAGGGGACTTGGTCCAAGCTATTCAAGACCTTTCACATAAACTTTCTAGAAGCTATGGCAGTGCTCCTTACCTTGAAGAAAGTTTCCCCGCGTCACTCGATCCACATAAGGTTGGTGATGGACAGCGAGGTAGTTGTGAGATGCTTGAATCAACAAGGATCGAGGTCACCACCTCTCAACCTGGTGATGTTGGCCATCTTCCGATTGGCGGAAAAGAAGAAGTGGTACCTGTCGGCAGTTCACCTTCAAGGAGTCCGCAATGTGACAGTGGACGCTCTATCCAGGTTCACACCGATAGAGTTGGAATGGTCCTTAGACGCAGGATCATTCTCCTTCATTCTGAATCAAGTCCCAGAACTGCAGATAGACCTCTTTGCGACGAAAGACAACAAGAAGTTGCCCCTGTACGTGTCCCCGTACGAGGACCCCTTAGCGGAAGCAGTGGACGCGATGTCCCTCAACTGGAACAGAGGGTCCAGGATTTATCTGTTCCCTCCTCACAACCTTCTGTTGAGGGTCCTCAACAAACTGAGATCCTTCAAGGGGGTAGCGGCAATAGTAGCCCACAAGTGGCCGAACAGCGTGTGGTTCCCCCTGGCATTGGAACTACAGCTGAAGTTTGTACTGCTACCAGATCCAGTTCTGACCCAGCGAGTCCAGAAGTCGACTGTCTGCGCTTCATTACAGAAAACTCGGACCCTGCAGCTCATGATTTTCTCTCCCAAGCGGTGAGAAAGCGTTTCGGGATTTCGAAAGCCAGCATAGACTTCCTAGAGGAATATAAGTGCAAATCTACTAGAAGGCAAGATGAGTCATCTTGGAGAAAATGGGTGGCCTTTGTCAAGGCGAAGAATCCGCAGGAGATCTCGACAGACTTTTGCTTATCTTTCTTCATCCACCTCCATGGTCAAGGATTGGCAGCTAACACGATTTCAGCGTGTAAGTCTGCTTTGACAAGACCCATTCTATATGCCTTCCAGGTCGACCTAGGTAACGAGTTCTTTAATAAAGTTCCGAAAGCCTGCACTAGGCTCAGACCTTCAGCACCTCCAAAGGCCATTTCATGGTCTTTAGACAAAGTTCTTCATTTCGCTTCTCTGTTGAGCAATGAAGAGTGTGCGTTAAAGGATTTGACACAAAAAGTTATTTTCCTATTTGCACTCGCGTCCGGGGCCAGGGTTAGTGAGATTGTAACCCTCTCGAGAGAGGCAGGTCGTGTTCAGTTCCCGGATGGGGGAGAACTGAACCTGTTTCCGGATCCTACGTTTCTCGCCAAGAATGAGTTACCCACCAACAGGTGGGGTCCCTGGAGAATCTGCCCTCTGAAAGAAGATGCATCTTTATGTCCAGTAGAATGCCTAAAGGTCTATCTTCATAGAACTTCAGACTTCAAGGGTGGTCAACTATTCAGGGGAGAAACATCAGTCTCAAATTTATCTCTGAATCAACTCAGAGCGAAAATAACATATTTTATTCGCAGAGTGGATCCTGACAGTACACCCGCAGGTCACGATCCGAGGAAAGTT
Organism: Palaemon carinicauda; assembly: GCF_036898095.1. Taxonomy (NCBI): domain Eukaryota; kingdom Metazoa; phylum Arthropoda; class Malacostraca; order Decapoda; family Palaemonidae; genus Palaemon; species Palaemon carinicauda. The sequence continues at coordinate 14,910,307 of NC_090726.1, read as the reverse complement.
GCCTCATCCTTAAATTTCTTTAATTGTATGGATTTTGAACATCTCCGTTCATAAACTGGCTGGAAGTCTTCCAGAGTGTTCTTTCGCCACTATGCGAAGCAAGTAGAGGAACTAAAGAGATCTGTGGTAGCAGTGGGTCGCGTCGTTAAGCCTACTGTTTAACTCTGCGAGGAACAGTGGTTTTAATTGGGACGATTAATTCCAGGGTGAGTGTGTAGTTACATACCGTACTACAAACTAAGTGAGGGCACTGAGTTGCCCATGTAGACTGTTCCATTTCCAAAGGTGAACCTAGCATAAGTGCAGACATGTGTGCCGAGCGTTTCTAACGCTAATGTCATTGATTTGTAATACAGACTTTTATGACTTTGATACCTCGGTATCTTAAAAGTGGCATTTAATGTTTTTTCTTTCAGATAAACAAGTTCTGTTTACTATTATACTTATGCTTAAAGTTTTGGGTTATCCTCTTCTTATATATACATATATAATTGTGGTTAACCTGTCTGTTTATTGTCTGTCAATGAACTTGTTCTTGAGAACCTTGCGTCTCCTTCACCTGTGTCAATTTATTGGTATAATTGAGCATTCATTCTATGTACCTTATCTGGGATAATTCTAATAGAATTGTTCCTTTATGCAAGCTATGTTGCATTGGTTTATGCTTTCCCTTAACGGGAGGACCCCGTCCCATAAGGGGACGATGGCGGTTTTACTAGTTTCCTCCTATGCGGATATAAACCTTTGTCCAATACAAGTATTGTGCGGAGAACTGGTCGATATTTCATATTGACGCAGTGGTTCTTTACAAACTATGCTTTACTTGATATAGGGCGAGACCACCATATTAGCTTGCCTGGTATTCATACATAGGTATATGTACTCTTCGAGACTTTTCCAGAGTCTAGTAGGACTCTTCCCTGTAGGGGGCAGGAAGCTCTAACATGGTTTATAGTTAGTTGAAAAGATGTATAATGGTAACATCTTAGGTCTCTAGGTCTAGTCGACCAGGAAAAAATTACCCTCCGGGGAGTACGGCACGTTCTGAGAATCCACAGATACAGTAATGCTCTGGTATACTTTCATCAGGACGACATGGCTTGAGCCCAAAAAACGGATTTTGAGCGAAGCGAAAAATCTATTTTTGGGAGAGATGGCCCATGTCGTCCTGATGGACCCCCGCCCTTGCCTTTCTAAGAAAGGGCTGTAGGACCCCTCCCTACATACAGTATCTGTAGCACCTCGTGTACGCTTCAAGGAATACAGATGGCACCAAGATTGGCGCCAGGCACGCTTACGAAACAAGAGATAGGGAGCCTTGGGGAGCGGCTCCCCCTTTTTCTTTCCCGAATTCGTTTCTTGCCAATTGCCCCCTGCGAGACGAAATCTCTGTTCGGGATGCAGATTGCCATGTGGCGTGTCAAGAATACGTCCTCTGATATGTCGCGATATCCCTTTCAGGAGGGATATTCGCTCCAGGAGTTAGAATTCTGGTACCTTAAGGTAAATTTTCTGGGAATATCGCCGTAGTTGTAATATACCCTAGGAAGCTACCCTATAGGAACTTCCATCAGGACGACATGGCCATCTCACCCAAAAATAGATTTTTCGCTTCGCTCAAAATCCGTTATATATATACAAATATATATATATACATATATATATATATATATATATATATATATATATATATATATATATGTATATATATATTTATATGTATATATATATATATATATATATATATATATATACATATATATATATGTATATTATATATATATATATATATATATATATATATATATATATATATATATATATATATATATATATATATATGTATATGTATATGTATATATATATATATATATATATATATATATATATATATATATATATATATATATACGTATATATATATGTATATATATATATATATATATATTATATATATATATATATATATATATATGTATATATATATATATATATATATATATATATATATATATATATATATATATATATATATATGTATATATATGTTTAATATATATATATATATATATATATATTATATATATATATATATATATTATATATATATGTATATATATATAT
>NC_090726.1:14882166-14884666 GCF_036898095.1 Palaemon carinicauda | reverse complement strand
AGAGAAAAAAGGGGTTTTGAAGAATGGCTGCAGAGTAATAGTGTAGAGAAGTATGAAAAATATAAAGAGAAAAATGTGGAAGTAAAGCGCAAGGTACGGGAGGCAAAGAGGACAGCTGACCTGAGGTGGGGTCAGGGATTGGGTCAGTCATATGAGGAGAATAAGAAGAAGTTTTGGAAAGAAGTGAAGAGAGTAAGGAAGGCTGGCGCAAGAATTGAAGAGACAGTGAAAGATGGAAATGGGAGGTTGTTAAAAGGAGAGGAGGCAAGGAAAAGATGGGCGGAATATTTTGAAAGTTTACTGAATGTTGAGGATAATATGGAGGCAGATATAATTGCTGTTGCAGGTGTTGAGGTGCCAATGATGGGAGATGAGAATGAGAGAGAGATTACAATAGATGAAGTGAGGAGAGCACTAGATGAAACAAGAGTAGGAAAAGAGTCTGGTATAGATGGTGTGAGAGCTGAGATGTTGAAGGAAGGGGGTGTGACTGTACTTGAATGGTTGGTGAGATTGTTTAATATGTGTTTTGTGTTGTCAATGGTACCAGTAGATTGGGTCTGTGCATGTATTGTACCACTATATAAGGGTAAGGGAGATGTGCATGAGTGTTGTAATTCAAGAGGTATTAGTTTGTTAAGCGTAGTTGGAAAAGTGTATGGTAGAGTAATGATTAATAGGATCAAGGATAAAACAGAGAATGCAATCTTAGAAATACAGGGTGGTTTCAGAAGAGGTAGGGGTTGTATGAATCAGATTTTTACAGTAAGGCAGATATGCGAGAAATATTTAGCAAAAGGTAAGTAGGTGTATGTTGAGTTTATGGATCTGGAGAAAGCGTATGATAGAGTTGATAGGGAAGCAATGTGGAATGTGATGAGGTTATATGGAGTTGGTGGAAAGCTGTTGCAAGCAGTGAAAAGTTTCTACAAAGGTAGTAAAGCATGTGTTAGGATAGGAAATGAAGTGAGTGATTGGTTTCCGGTGAGAGTGGGGCTGAGACAGGGATGTGTGATGTCACCGTGGTTGTTTAACTTGTTTGTTGATGGAGTGGTGAGAGAGGTGAATGCTCGAGTGCTTGGACGAGGATTAAAACTGGTAAACGAGAATGACCATGAATGGGAGGTAAATCAGTTGTTGTTTGCGGATGATACTGTACTGGTTGCAGACACAGAAGAGAAGCTTGGCCGATTAGTGACAGAATTTGGAAGAGTGTGTGAGAGAAGGAAGTTGAGAGTTAATGTGGGTAAGAGTAAGGTTATGAGATGTACGAGAAGGGAAGGTGGTGCAAGGTTGAATGTCATGTTGAATGGAGAGTTACTTGAGGAAGTGGATCAGTTTAAGTACTTGGGGTCTGTTGTTGCAGCAAATGGTGGAGTGGAAGCAGATGTACGTCAGAGAGTGAATGAAGGTTGCAAAGGATGGTGAAAATATATATATATATATATATATATATATATATATATATATATATATATATATATATATATATATATATATATATACATATATATATATATATATATATATATATACATATATATACATATATATATATATATATATATACACATATATATACATATATATATATATATATATATATATATATATATATATTTATATATATACATATATATATATATATATATATATACACATATATATATACATATATATATATATACATATATATATATATATATATATATATATATATATATATACACATATATATACATATATATATATATATATATATATATATATATATATACATATATATATACATATATATACTTATATATATATACATATATATATATATATATATATGTATATATATATATATATATATATATATATATATATATATACATATATATATAAATACATATATATATACATATATATATATATATATATATATATATATATATATACATATATATATACATACATATATATATATATATATATATATATATATATATATATATATATATTTATATATATATATATATATATATATATATATATATATATATATATATATATATATATATATATATATATATAATGCATCTAATTATCAGTAGAATGTACGGCTTACCTTTTTCTTAATAAGTATTTAAGTTTCCACTTGCTATGTATACTTCCTAATTTCTTAACTTCGCAGATGACACGAGAATGAGAGGCAAGGGTGATTCTTGACTTAATATAATAAACCTAAGTTCTGTATATTTGAGAATTTTTCCCACATTGGTTTATTACTCATAGCGAATGTGGTTAATAGAGTCAGCATCTCCACGGAAATGTCCTCTTTTTTGTTATCTACCTGATAAAACGGATATTGATTGTGTCTATACTGACATTAATCTTCCTACGTGAAGCCATGACAGTCCCTATTACTTCGAACTTATACTGAGAGGATGTGATTTCTATTAATATAGAATTGGTTTTAAATTGACATTATTTAACAAATTGAATTCATCGTGAA
>NC_090726.1:14860121-14867621 GCF_036898095.1 Palaemon carinicauda | reverse complement strand
CTCCTTTTCATTTTATCTTTAAAGTTCGCCAGGAGCAACGACCTACCTCAATATATATATATATATATATATATATATATATATATATATATATAAATATATATATATATATATATATATATATATATATATATATATATATATATATATATATATATATATATATATATATATATATATATATATATAATATATATATATATAAATATATATATATATATATATATATATATATATATATATATATATATATATATATATATATATATATATATATATATATATATATATATATAAATATATATATATATAAATAAATATATATATATATATATATATATATATATATATATATATAAATATATAACGGATTTTGAGCGAAGCGAAAAATCTATTTTTGGGTGAGATAGCCATGTCGTCCTGATGGAAGTTCCTATAGGGTAGCTTCCTAGGGTATATTACAACTACGGCGATATTCCCAGAGAATTTACCTTAAGGTACCAGAATTCTAACTCCTGGAGCGAGTATCCCTCGTGAAAGGGATATCGCGACATATCAGAGGACGTATTCTAGACACGTCACATGGCAATCTACTACCTGAACAGAGATTCGTCTCGTAGGAGGGAGATTGACGAGATACGAATTCGGGAAAGAAAAAGGGGGAGCCGCTCCCAAGGCTTCCCTATCCCCCGATTCGTATGCGTGCCTGGCGCCAATCCTGGCGCCATCTGTATTCCTTGTAGCGTACACGAGGTGCTACAGATACTGTATGTAGGGAGGGGTCCTACAGCCCTTTCTTAGAAAGGCAAGGGCGGGTCCTTCAGGACGACATGGCTATCTCACCCAAAAATAGATTTTTCGCTTCGCTCAAAATCCGTTTTTTGGGCTCAAGCCATGTCGTCCTGATGGAAGTGTACCAGAGCATTACTGTATCTGTGGATTCTCAGAACGTGCCGTACTCCCCGGAGATATTTATTCCCGGTCGACTAGACCTAGAGACCTAAGATGTTACCGTTATACATCTTTTCAACTAACTATAAACTATGTTAGAGCTTCCTGCCCCCTACAGGGAAGAGTCCTACTAGACTCTGGAAAGTCTCGAAGAGTACATATATCTATGTATGAATACCAGGCAAGCTAATATAGTGGTCTCGCCCTATATTAAGTAAAGCATAGTTTGTATAGAACCACTGCGTCAATATATTGACCAGTCATCCGCACAATACTTGTATTGGACAAAGGTTTATATCCGCATAGGAAGAAACTAATAAAACCGCCCTCGTCCCTTTATGGGACGGAGTCCTCCCATTAGGGGACTTACATAAACCAATGCAACATAGCTTGCAAAACAGAACAATTCTATCAGAATTATCCCAGATAAGATACATAGAATTAAAATGCTCAATTATACCAATAAATTGACACAGGTGAAAGAGACGCAAGGTTCTCAAGAACAAGTTTATTGACAGATAATAAACAGACAGGTTAACAACAAATATATATATTTATATAAAAGAGGGTAACCCAAAACTTTAAGCATAAGTATGATAGTAAACAGAACTTGTTTATCTGAAAGAAAAACCATTAAACACCACTTTAATGAGATACCAAGGTATCAAGTCATAAAAAATCTGTATTACAAATCAATCACATTAGCGTTAGAAACGCTTGGCACACATGTCTGAACTTATGCAAGGTTCACCTTTGAAGGAAGGAACAGTCTATATGGGCACTTGGTGCCCTCATTTAGTTTGTAGTACAGTATGTACCTACACACTCACCCTGGACTTAATCGTCCCAATTAAGACCACTGTTCCTCGCAGAGTTAAACAGTAGGGTTAACTACACGACCCACTGCTACCACAGATCTCTTAAGTTCCTCTACTTGCTTCGCATAGTGGCGAAAGAACACCCTGGAAGACTTCCAGCCCGTGTATGAACGGAGATGTTCAAAATCCATACAATTAAAGAAATTTAGGGATGAGGCAACTTTCCTCGGATCGTGACCTGCGGGTGTACTGTCAGGATCCGCTCTGCGAATAAAATATGTCATTTTCGCTCTGAGTTGATTCAGAGATAAATTTGAGCCTGATGTTTCTCCCCTGAATAGTTGACTACCCTTGAAGTCTGAAGTTCTACGAAGATAGACCTTTAGGCATTCTACTGGACATAGAGATGCATCTTCTTTCAGAGGACAGATTCTCCAGGGACCCCACCTATTGGTGGGTAACTCATTCTTGGCGAGAAACGTAGGATCCGGAAACAGGTTCAGCTCCCCCCCATCCAGGAACTGAACACGACCTGCCTCTCTCGAGAGGGCTACGATCTCACTAACCCTGGCCCCGGACGCGAGTGCAAATAGGAAAATAACTTTTTGCGTCAAATCCTTTAACGCACATTCTTCATTGCTCAACAAGGAGGCGAAATGAAGAACTTTGTCTAAAGACCATGAGATGGGCTTTGGAGGTGCTGAAGGTCTGAGCCTAGCGCAGGCTTTCGGAACTTTATTAAAGATCTCGTTACCTAGGTCGATCTGGAAGGCAAATAAAATGGGTCTCATCAAAGCCGATTTACACACTGAAATCGTGTTAGCTGCCAATCCTTGGCCATGGAGGTGGATGAAGAAAGATAAGCAGAAATCTGTTGAGATCTCCTGCGGATTCTTTGCCTTTACAAAGGCCACCCATTTTCTCCAAGATGACTCATATTGCCTTCTAGTCGATTTGCACTTGTATTCCTCTAGGAAGTCTATGCTGGCTTTCGAAATCCCGAAGCGCTTTCTCACTGCTAGGGCGAGAAAATCATGAGCTGCAGGGTCTGGGTTTTCTGTAATGAAGCGCAGACAGTCGACTTCTGGACTCGCTGGGTCAGAACTGGATGTGGTAGCGGCACGAACTTCATCTGTAGTTCCAACGCCAAGGGGAACCACATGCTGTTCGCCCACTTGTGGGCCACTATTGCCGCTACCCCCTTGAAGGATCTCAGTTTGTTGAGGACCCTCAACAGAAGGTTGTGAGGAGGGAACAGATAAATCCTGGACCATCTGTTCCAGTCGAGGGACATTGCGTCCACTGCTTCCGCTAAGGGGTCCTCGTACGGGGACACGTACGGGGGCAACTTCTTGTTGTCTTTCGTCGCAAAGAGGTCTATTTGCAGTTCTGGGACTTGATTCAGAATGAAGGAAAATGATCCTGCGTCTAAGGACCATTCCGACTCTATCGGTGTGAACCTGGATAGAGCGTCCGCTGTCACATTGCGGACTCCTTGAAGGTGAACTGCCGACAGGTACCACTTCTTCTTTTCCGCCAATCGGAAAATGGCTAACATCACTTGGTTGAGAGGTGGTGACCTCGACCCTTGTCGATTCAAGCATCTCACAACCACCTCGCTGTCTGTCACCAATCTTATGTGGATCGAGTGACGCGGGGAGACTTTCTTTAAGGTAAGGAGCACTGCCATAGCTTCTAGAAAGTTTATATGAAAGGTCCTGAATAGCTTGGACCAAGTCCCCTGGACTTTTTTCCGATGAGAGTGACCTCCCCATCCCTCCTTTGAGGCGTCTGAGTGAATCGTCAACGACGGGGGAGGTGGCTGAAGAAGAACAGACTTCTTTAGATGTCTGGCTTGGGACCAAGGTCTGAGAAGAGTACGTAGCCGAGGCGGCACTGGTCTTCTCAGGTCTCTTCGCGCGTTTGATGCATACCTTCTCCAAACTCCGGTTGCATCCTTTAGCTGTGCTCTTAGCACTGGGTCTGTCACTGAAGCAAACTGGAGAGAGCCTAGTACCCTCTCCTGTTCGCGTCTTGATATCCTTTCGGAATCTAGAAGTCTCTTGACAGAGCCCGCTATCTCCTTCCTTTTCTTCATTGGGATGGAGAAACTGTGTGACAAAAGGTCCCAGTGGATTCCCAGCCACTGGAACTTTTGGGATGGAGAAAGTCGAGACTTTTTCTTGTTGATCTTGAAGCCTAGGTACTCTAGGAACTGGATCACCTGACTGGAAGCTTGCAAGCATTCGGTCTCGGATGCTGCCCACACCAGCCAGTCGTCCAGGTAGGCTACTACCTGAATTCCCTTTAGGCGTAATTGTTTGAGAGCTGCGCTCGCAAGCTTCGTGAAAATCCTTGGGGCTATGTTTAGCCCGAATGGCATGGCTCTGAAGGCGTACAGTTTCCGTTGTAGCCTGAACCCTAGGTAGGGGGAGAGTCGACGGCTGATTGGAATGTGCCAATAGGCGTCTGACAAGTCTATAGAGACTGAGTATGCCCTCTTGGGCAGTAAGGTCCTTATGTGTTGCAGTGTTAGCATCTTGAATTTGCAATTCACTATGAACTTGTTGAGTGGTGACAAGTCCAGAATGACTCTGAGCTTTTCCGAGTCTTTCTTGGGAACACAAAACAGCCTCCCTTGGAATTTGATGGACTTCACCTTTCGGATCACATTTTTCTCCAACAGTTCTTGAACGTACTCCTCCAAAATGGGGGTGGAGTGTTGGAAAAACCGAAGGCATGGGGGTGGAGTGCTGTACCAGCTCCAACCCAGTCCATTCTTGAGTAGGCTTTGGGCCCAGGGATCGAAGGTCCAGCGATCCCAAAATTTCATCAGTCTCCCTCCTACCGGTATCATTTCACTTGGACTGCCGTCCTGAGGTCTTGCCTCCCTGACCACGACCACCTCTGAATCCCCTTCCCCTTGAGGGGCGCCTAGACGAGCCTCTGGCTGCTCCTCTAGGTTTTGCACGAAAGGAAGAAGACTGTCCTTCGAACGTTGGGGCGAATGTGGTTGACTGACCTGGCACCGCCTGGGGTACCCACTGAAAGGCAGTCGGGGTTTGTGCCACCATCTGGGGCACTGGAGGCAAAGGCAATTGCAGTTGCTGTTGCTGTCTATAAGGCTTGGCTGGCCGAGATGGTAGCCTAGTCTTCATATTCTTCCTCTTTGGTTGAGGACCCTCATCCGGGGAAGATTTTCTTTTGATAGCCAGGCCCCACTTCTGGAGAAGATTTCTATTCTCCACGGCGGCCTTATCAACAACCTCTTTGACCACATCGGTAGGGAAAAGGTCTTTTCCCCAAATGTTGGAGGAGATTAACTTCCTTGGCTCGTGTCTCACCGAAGCCCCGGTGAACACGAACTCCCTGCAAGCTCTCCTTGCCTTGACGAAGCTATAAAGGTCCTTCGTCACTGTGGCTAAGTGAGACTTAGCCACTACCATGAACATTTCATGGACCTTGGGGTCACTTGCCATCGTCTCGAGAGTAGTCTGATGAGACATTGAGGCAGCCAGTCTTTCTTTTGTCTCGAACTCTCTTCGTAAAAGAGATTCGGACAGCTTGGGGAGGTCCTCGCCGAATTGCCGTCCGGCAATATCAGCCTCCAACTTTCCCACTGAGAATGTCAGATGGACATCCTTCCAGTCTTTGTGGTCCATAGGTAGAGCCAGCGACAAGGGTTTACACTCCTCCAGGGAGGGGCAAGGCTTGCCGGCCTCGACTGCCTTTAGGACAGCCGCAAACCCTTTCTGTAAAAAGGGGAAGGCTCTATCAGGAGAGGACACAAACGAAGGGAGCTTCTTGCTCAATGCAGCTACCTTCAAATTCGAGAAGCCCCTCTCTTTCATCGAGGATGAAAGTAGGGCTTGAGCCTTAGCGTGGTCCATAACAATGACCTCCTTCGGCTCTGTCTCCTCCCTTGAAGCTGGTTCTTTTCTCAGCCGGACATAGCAGTCCGGATATGATGCCTTGCTGGGCCAGAATTCTACCTCCTCTATGGGAACTGAACCCAGCTTATCCGAAATGACGATCTTTCCAGTCGTCATCGGCATGTGCTCAGCATACCTCCATGGGTTAGCATCTGAGCATATGGGAAGGTCTTTCACATTGAGCCTTTTCCGGGGCCCATGTGATTCTGCCAGGGACTGCATACGCAGTTCCATTGCAGCCGCCTTCTCCTGATTCTCCTTCTGCATTTGTTGGATCATTCCAACAATCGAAGAGAGGGCCTGTCCCAGTTCTACTGGGAGGCCAGCCGATGTTGAGGGGATAGGCTCCGGCATCTGAACCGGAGTAGCCGACACCTCGTCGACCTCATCCTCTACGACATCCGGGGTTTGAACTTGATCCTGACCTTCTGCCAGGAGGTCTTCTTCCAAACGATCGTCCAGGTCAGACATCCTGTCACACAACTGGATGTCTTGCATCGCATCTGCGACTTCCTCGTCCACCTGGACTTGATCTTGAAGGATCTCCTCTTGAGGCTGGGGAATCACTGCCTCAGCTGATGCCTGGGGAAAAAGATACGCCCTCATCTTCTCACTTGGAAGATAAGGGCCAGAGGTGTTCTTCTTGAAGCCCCTTACCCAAGTACGAAGCTTTTCCCTAGCTATATCCCTTGATTCCGCCGTTCTAGGGGAATCAAAAGCCTCAGTAATCAGGTTAGTGCATACAGTACATACCTGAGGGTCCCAATACTGGAGATCATCCTTGGAGACAGCGCATGCTGCGTGTCTCCTACAACACTCATGTCCGCAGAGGTTCTTGCTGCGGACATTGCAGAAAACATTTCCGCACTTCGGAGGGTCCTCCTGTAAAGAGAAGAAATTTCCATGAGTATCAAGTGAACTATGTATCACTGGATATGCATAGTATAGCATAACAATTCATAAATGAAAGACACACACTTGTGTTTCCTTCACAACCCATTGTTGCAGCCTTCCAGATAATAAAATCAAAAATGGTTTATCTCTACTAGAGTAACCAATGCAAGGTTTCCAGAGGAAACAGGTGGAGCTCACACCTAGGCAATGATTTTAAAAATCCTGGATAATAGACGGGGAAGAACTCTGCTTCCTGTCTGAGGGCAACAGCAAAGGGCTGTGTAAGAAAACACAATAGTGTTAGAAGATACAGTGCTGTACCTAAACTTTTACTATAGTTTTCTTCTTACTGTATATGCTATACAGAAGAATACTAGTACAGTATAGGAGGATGTGTGCCGGCCTGCCTTTGCCGGCCGGCACACACCACAATTAGCTTTAAAGTATACTACTTAACAGCTATAGGGCGGCAGCCCTCTGGTTCAAATGCCTGTGCCGGCGGCAGCAGCTGCCGGCCAGCAACAGCCAGTGTTGGCCGGCAATGATTGCCGGCCAGCAACTACACAAGGTAGTACCCAGCTGCCGGCCACACTCTTGGTGACCGGCAGACAAGGACTGACATAAGCCGGCCGGCAAAGGTACAAGACCGATGCCAGCCGGCAGCAAAAGAACCAGAAGACTACACCTGCCCGGCAGCCGGCCTCATAGGCCGGCTGCCGGGACAGGTACAGCACTAGAAGAAAATAGAATGGATGCCGGGATAAGAGTGTACACAACCCCCCAAGCCCGGCAACCGAAAGAGTGCATATAAGGAAGGGGAGAAACTTAATTCAGGCTTCCTTGACCAATGCCGTCCGGCTCTGCCGGCAGGCATGGATGAGGGACCAAGAGAGGTCCGGGCAGCA
>NC_090726.1:14850121-14855121 GCF_036898095.1 Palaemon carinicauda | reverse complement strand
TCCTGCGGAATCTTCGCCTTGACAAAAGGCCACCCATTTTCTCCAAGATGACTCATATTGCCTTCTAGTAGATTTGCATTTATATTCCTCAATGAAGTCTATACTGGCTTTCGAAATCCCGAAACGCTTTCTCACCGCTAGGGAGAGAAAATCATGAACTGCAGGGTCCGGGTTTTCTGTAATGAAGCGCAGACAGTTGACTTCTGGACTCGCTGGGTCAGAACTGGATCTGGTAGTGGTACAAACTTCAGCTATAGTTCCAATGCCAGGAGGAACCACACGCTGTTCGGCCACTTGTGGGCCACTATTGCCGCTACCCTTTGAAGGATCTCAGTTTGTTGAGGACCCTCAACAGAAGGTTGTGAGGAGGGAACAGATAAATCTTGGACCATCTGTTCCAGTCGAGGGACATCGCGTCCACTGCTTCCGCTAAGGGGTCCTCGTACGGGGCACGTACAGGGGCAACTTCTTGTTGTCTTTCGTCGCAAAGAGGTCTATCTGCAGTTCTGGGACTGATTCAGAATGAAGGAGAATGATCCTGCGTCTAAGGACCATTCCGACTCTATCGGTGTGAACCTGGATAGAGCGTCCGCTGTCACATTGCGGACTCCTTGAAGGTGAACTGCCGACAGGTACCACTTCTTCTTTTCCGCCAATCGGAAGACGGCCAACATCACCTGGTTGAGAGGTGGTGACCTCGATCCTTGTCGATTCAAGTATCTTACAACTACCTCGCTGTCTATTACCACTTTATGTGGAACGAATGACGCGGGGAGACTTTCTTTAAGGTAAGGAGCACTGCCCTAGCTTCTAGAAAGTTTTATGAGAAAGGTCTTGAATAGCCTGGACCAAGTCCCCTGGACTTTTTTCCGATGAGAGTGACCTCCCCATCCCTCCTTTGAGGCGTCTGAGTGAATCGTCACCGACGGGGGAGGTGGCTGAAGAAGAACCTGACTTCTATAGATGTCTGGCTTGGGACCAAGGCCTGAGAAGAGTACTTAGCCGAAGCGGCTGGTCTTCTCAGATCTCTTCACGCGTTTGATGCATAACTTCTCCAAACTCCGATTGCATCCTTTAGCTGTGCTCTTAGCACTGGGTCTGTCACCGAAGCAAACTGGAGAGAGCGCAGTACTCTCTCCTGCTCGTGTCTTGATATCCTTTCGGAATCTTGAAGTCTCTTGACAGAACCCGCTATCTCCTTCCTTTTCTTCGCTGGGGTGGAGAAACGGTGTGACAAAAGGTCCCAGTGGATCTTAGCCACTGGAACTTTTGAGATGGAGAAAGTCGAGACTTTTTCTGTTGATCTTGAAGCCTAGGTACTCTAGGAACTAGATCACTGACTGGAAGCTTGCAAGCATTCTGTCTCGGATGCTGCCCACACCAACCAGTCGTCCAGGTAGGCTACTACCTGAATTCCCTTTAGGCGAAATTGTTTGAGAGCTACGCTCGCAAGCTTCGTAAAAATCCTTGGGGCTATGTTTAGCCCGAATGGCATGGCTCCGAAGGCGTATAGTCTTCGCTGTAGCCTGAACCCTAGGTAGGGGGAGAGTCGATGGCTAATTGGAATGTGCCAGTAGGCATCTGACAAGTCTATAGAGACGGAATATGCCCTCTTGGGCAGTAAGGTCCTTATGTGTTGCAGTGTTAGCATTTTGAATTTGCAATTCACTATGAACTTGTTAAGTGGCGACAAGTCCAGAATGACTCTGAGCTTTTCCGAGTCTTTCTTGGGAACACAAAACAGCCTCCCTTAGAAATTGATGGGCTTCACCCTTTTTCTCCAACCGTTCTTGAACGTACTCCTCCATAACGGGGGTGGAGTGTTGGAAAAAACCGAAGGTACGGGGGTGGAGTGCTGTACCAGCTCCCGCCCAATCCATTCTTGAGTAGGCTGTGGGCTCAGGGATCGAAGGTCCACCGATCCCGAAATTTCAGAAGTCTCCCTCCTACCGGTATCACCTCACTTGGACTGCCGTCCTGAGGTCTTGCCTTCCTGACCACGACCACCCTTGAATCCCCTTCCCCTTGAGGGGCGTCTAGACGAGCCTCTGGCTGCTCCTCTAGGCTTTGCTCGGAAGGAAGTAGACTGCCCTTCGAACGCTGGGGTGAATGCCGTGGACTGTGTCGACACGGCCTGGGGTACCCACTGAAAGGTGGTCGGGGTTTGTGCCACGATCTGGGGCACTGGGGGCAATGGCAATTGCAGTTGCTGTTGCTGTCTAAGAGGCTTGGCTGGCCGAGACGGTAGCCTAGTCCTCATAGTCTTCCTCTTTGGTTGAGGACCCTCATCCGGGGAAGACTTTCTTTTGATAGCCAGGTCCCACTTCTGGAGAAGGTTTCTATTCTCCAAGGTGGCTTTATCAAAAACTTCTTTGACCAAGTCGGTAGGGAAAAAGGTCTTTTCCCCAAATGTTGGAGGAGATTAGTTTCTTTAGCTCGTGCCTCACTGTAGCCGAGGTAAACACGAACTCCCTACAAGCTCTCCTTGCCTTGACGAAGCCATAAAGGTCCTTCGTCACTGTGGCCAGATGAGGCTTGGCCACTACCATGAACATTTCATGGACCTTGGGGTCACTTGCCATCGTCTCGAGAGTAGTCTGAAGAGACATTGAGGCAGTCAGTCTTTCTTTTGTATCGAGCTCACTTCGCAAAAGAAAGTCAGACAGCTTAGGGGGGTCCTTGCCGAACTGACGTCCGGCAATATCAGCCTCCAACTTTCCACTTAGAACGTAAGATGGACGTCCTTCCAATCTTTGTGGTCCATAGGCAGGGCCAGCGACAAGGGTTTACACTCCTCTAGGGAGGGGCAAGACTTGCCGGCCTCGATTGCTTTTAGTACAGCCAGAAACCCTTTCTGTAAAAAGGGGGAAGGCTCTAGTAGGCGAGGACACAAAGGAAGGGAGCTTCCTATTCAATGCAGCTACCTTTGAGTTAGAGAAGCCCCTCTCTTTCATCGAAGATGAAAGTAGAGCTTGAGCCTTAGCATGGTCATCACTATGACCTCCTTCGGCTCTGCCTCCTCCTTTGAAGCTGGTTCCTTCCTCAGCCGGACATAACAGTCCGGATATGGTGCCTTGCTGGGCCAGAATTCCACCCTCCAGGGGAACTGAGCCCAGCATATCCGAGATGACGATCTTTCCAGTCGTCATCGACATGTGCTCAGCATACCTCCATGGGTTAGCATCCGAGCACAAAGGAAGGTCTTTCACATTGAGCTTTTCTGGGGCCCATGTGATTCTGCAAGGCACTGCATTCGCAGTTCCATTGCAGCCGCCTTCTCCTGATTCTCCTTCTGCATTTGTTGGATCATTCCAACAATAGAAGAGAGGGCCTGTCCCAGCTCTACTGGGAGACCGGCCGATGTAGAGGGACTTGAACTTCATCCTGGGCTTCTGCAAGGAGGTCTTCCTCCTGACACCCGTCCACATCAGATATCCTGTCATTTAGCTGGATGTCTTGCATCGCGACCGCGACCTCAGCATCCACCTGGATCTGAACTTAGGGGATCTCCTCTTGAGGCTGGGGAATCACTGCATCAGCTGATGCCTTAGGGAAAAGATACGCCCTCATCTTCTCACTTGGAAGATAAGGGCCAGAAGTGTACTTTTGGAAGCCCCTTACCCAGGTACGAAGCTTCTTCCTAGCTATTTAAATGTCTCATTAATCAGGTTAGTGCACACAGTACATACCTGAGGGTCCCAATACCGGAGATCATCCTTGGAGACAGCGTATGTTGCGTGTCTCCTACAAAACTCATGTCCGCAGAGGTTCTTGCTGCTGACATTGCAGAAAGCACTTCCCCACTTCGGAGTGTCCTTCTGTAAAGAGAAGAAATTTCCATGAGTATCAAGTGAACTATGTATCACTGGATATGCATAGTATAGCATAACAATTCAGAAATTAAAGACACACACTTGTGTTTCCCTCACAACCCATTGCTGCAGCCTTCCAGATAATAAAATCAAAATGGTTTTTCTCTACTAGAGTAACCAGTGCAAAGTTTCCAGAGGAAACAGGTGGAGCTCACACCTAGGCAATGATTTTAAAATCCGGGATAATAGACAGGGAAGAACTCTGCTTCTTGTCTGAAGGCAACAGCAAAGGGCCGTGCAAGAAAACACAATAGTGTTAGAAGATACAGTGCTGTACCTAAACTTTTACTATAGTTTTCTTCTTACTGTATATGCTATACAGAAGAATACTAGTACAGTATAGGAGGATGTGTGCCGGCCTGCCTTTGCCGGCCGGCAGACACCACAATTAGCTTTAAAGTATACTACTTAACAGCTATAGGGCGGCAGCCCTCTGGTTCAAATGCCTGTGCTGGCGGCAGCAGCTGCCGGCCAGCAACAGCCAGTGTTGGCCGGCAATGATTGCCGGCCAGCAACTACACAGGGTAGTACCCAGCTGCCGGTCACACTCTTGGTGACCGGCAGACAAGGACTGACATAAGTCGGCCGGCAAAGGTACAAGACCGATGCCAGCCGGCAGCAAAAGAACCAGAAGACTACACCTGCCCGGCTGCCGGCCCCATAGGCCGGCAGCCGGCCTCATAGGCCGGCAGCCGGCCCCATAGGCCGGCAGCCGGCCCCATAGGCCGGCAGCCGGGACAGGTACAGCACTAGAAGAAAATAGAATGGATGCCGGGATAAGAGTGTACACAACCCCCCAAGCCCGGCAACCGAAAGAGTGCATATAAGGAAGGGGAGAAACTTAATTCAGGCTTCCTTGACCAATGCCGTCCGGCTCTGCCGGCAGGCATGGATGAGGGACCAAGAGAGGTCCGGGCAGCACTCGAAAACATAAGACCCTTGCCGTCCAGCGTCTCTGCCGGCCGGCAATGGGCTTAGTCAATCCATATCCCAACCTATACTAGGTCCAGAAGTAGAATGACATATGGTACAGTAATACCCCTGCCGGCCAGCTCTGCCGGCCGGCAAGGTACAGTACAGTAATGGCTAGGCCATTACGGAGATAGAGGGGGAAGGGACAAGAGGGTC
>NC_090726.1:14840121-14845121 GCF_036898095.1 Palaemon carinicauda | reverse complement strand
ATATATATATATATATGTGTGTGTGTATATATATATATATATATATATATATATATATATATATATATATATATATATATATATATATATATTTTATCTTTCTTACTTGTTATTAGAATATCCTCTACTTTAGTTTGCTGTCGTATCTATGTTGCTCTTTTTCTATCTCAGTGTTAAACCCATCGTTATCCTTTCCATAGCCTATTTAGCGATAAGTAGCTTATAATCTAAGGCTTTAGGAAGTCTCCAAGTTTCTCATACATAAGTTGATACTGTTAAGAGCATCTGAGTAAATACTTTTCCCTTTTGAAAAAGCAGAATTTTACCTAACGTTCAGTGCCCGTGATTTCTACGCAAGGTGCGTTCTAGTGTTGGAAAATTACAAATACTTTTGCAGTTTGAAGGTCGCTTAAGTAATACAAAGGTAAGGGATGTGCAATTATTTTACAACTACTACATAATAAGATATTCATCACCATCACTTACTTAACATAAACTACGTGGAAAATATTCCTAATATTTTCAAGCAAAAGTAAAAAGCAAATCGCATAAAGTAAAACATTAAGTCTATTCCCAATGTTATGCACACATTGCTACCTGCATTCCATTACGTTTTCTGAGGCTTCCTTGCACTTATCTTTTATCGATTAACGATAAACTTGCACGAAAGTACCATCATGAATTTACTACCTCCACTCAGCTACTATCATTAGGAGGATTGCTTGCTTCATTTTTTTTTTTTTTTAAGTTTTATAAGGGGGTTTTTTTACACTCAGTCTGAAACATGTTTATTTCTTTGTTGTTATCAACGCATAGGAATTACTCGGAGTTCACTACAAGTAAATTTAATGAAAAGGGCACTATTCAAAAAATTAAAAAGAGAGAGAGAGAGAGAGAGAGAGAGAGAGAGAGAGAGAGAGAGAGAGAGAGAGAGAGAGAGAGAGAGAGATGTAATTTACCTATAATAAAAAATATCCTACTGACACGAATATTTTCGAAAAAAAAAATATGTATAATAGTGTCTCCTTATAAAGAATCTGAAACTCTCTTCAAAATCGTATATACTGATTTCTTGAAAAATAGTGTAATTCCAATATTGGATACGACCCAATAAATTTCCAGCAATGTATTGCATTCGACACTAGTGTCATTCATATCTTCAATCTGAAAGAAACAAATTTCAAAGGTTTCTTATAAAGTTGTATTGCTATCGTAGTGTCCCGGATCCTCACCATTCAGAAAATCCATCCTTATCCTTTCAATATTCTGTGATAGTGGTTCTTTACCATGCAAAAGTCAAAGTCCAGAAGGTCATATGAGCATTGGTTTGGGAAATTCATTGATCTTGTTTTCATACGTATATTATGAGAGCTTCGCTTCCCATTCCTGAGAGTTAAAAAGAAATGTGAATAAACTCGATCGTGAATGCCCAGTATTCGGTGCATGCGATTTAGTTTAAATAACTTGAATGTGCAGAGCTCTACTTTTTGTTGTTAATCTTAATACTTCAATTAGCATATTTGTGGGTGTACATTTCCATAAATGTTTTTCAACTCTATTAGTTTTATCAATTCTAAATTGAGGAGGACAAGGACCATCGGCTATTGCCATTACCTGATCGTCAATCCTTTGTCATATGTCTGCGTGCACTTAAGCCCTTAATGCCTTCTTAAGATCGTTTTGCGATTTCCAAATTAAATTTCTTATCTATTACAACTTCCCGCTTGTATAAAAAATCTTGATTTATCTTTCTCGCTACTTCAAAACTATATATTTGGATGTACTCAGTCACTAATATATATATATATATATATATATATATATATATATATATATATATATATATATATATATATATATATATATATATATAGTTATAGTTATATATAGTTATAGTTATATATATCTTAGGGGAAGTTTGATCTATTTTTACTTTCACTCCTCTAATATTTTATCAATTCGTTTTAGTTGTACATTTCCTGTTTTGTGAAAAAAATTACTCAATTATGAAACAACCGATAGGCGAGGTATATTTTGCAGACCGTTATTAATTTTCGCTGTTGTCAATTGATTTATATAGTTTCCGGTTTTATTATAATAATCAATTAACTTTAAACTGATTTTATGATAGTTCATACCAAAGAGGTTAATGACTCATCAGAAAAAAAAAATAATAGGAAAAATTATGTATGTATAGGGGAATTTATAGTAATAAGAAAAGAATTAATAAATTTTAAAACAAAATCATTACACGTATGTTATTCTACGATCGATAAACTTATACTGTATTCGAGGCTAAAATTGTTCAAAAGAAGTAAAATTAGTTCATAGATGACCAGTTCGTTCTTTACCTCTTCCAAAGTCTCTCTCTCTCTCTCTCTCTCTCTCTCTCTCTCTCTCTCTCTCTCTCTCTCATTTCAACAATTATTATTTTTGAATGATTTTCTTGTCAACATGATATGATTAAACACTATTTCAAAGATTGATAATATGTTAATTTTAACAATTGTTATTTTTTTTATGATTTTCTTGTCAACATAATATGATGAAACACTTTTTCACATATTTATATTTTGTAATGAGCCTCTGAATTTATCATAGTTTTCATTATTTATAAAATTGTGAAGAAACTTCTATATGAACAATATTTCAGTCGAATTAAGTATAAAAATCAAATAACAATAATATAAGAATATAGTTGCTTAAGAAATTTTGAACCAGTCAAACTCTCAGGTATAATATTAGTAATAAAATTGGCACCATCTAAATGATGTAAAGAAAAATAATTTTTATACGTTAACATCGTTTACAAATGACCATTACTTGAAACACTGATCTCGTCATTTAGAATATTTATGCATCTATCTCTAATTTCATATACATTTTTCCATTTATGTGTTTATTTCTATGATTCTACAGATTTATATATTTAATTTTTATATTTATGAAGAAAAACTCTACTGTACATCAGCAGAAACTGCACCAGTTCTTACACTTTGTTAAAAAGCAAGGTCCTCTTAAAGCTAGTTTCATTACTTCTGAAATCTGTGAGACTTTCACCATAACACTTTATGTCTCTTAATAACTTCTTGTCATAAACCTCGGGACATTTCCCCAACCCTCAGTTTCACTCGTCTTTTTTTTTTTTCTTTTCCTTCTCCTCATTAATGCTACCCAAATTCCAGTTAACTTCTTTCCTTTTAACGGATGGTTCTTCGATATATGAAGTCTCATGGAAATATTTCCGTTTTGCTTCGGGCATTATTGAATTCTCGTTTATTACCATTACTTTTTATTAAGTTATTCAAAGGCTTTTCTCATCGGTAGATAACATTATAGTTTTCACCAGAAAACCCTTAAAGGGAAATTTCCTATATGTATTAGAGTGTGACATTTTGGCATGCTACTCTAGATTTAGTGACATTTTGGTGTTCCAGATATATACATATACACACATATATATATATGTATGTATATGTATGTATATATATATATATATATATATATATATATATATATATATATATATATATATATATATATATATAGTATGTATTTGTGGATGTACTGTTTAAAAGTATGTGTACGTAAATTATATATATATATATATATATATATATATATATATATATATATATATATATATATATATATATAGGCCTATATATATATATATATATATATATATATATATATATATATATATATATATATATATATATATAATTATTTATACTTGTATATACGTATATATAAAAACAGAAATTCAAAAGCATATATGAAAGATAATTGATAATTCTAAATTCATTAAGGAACCAAATCTCAACATTATGGGATATAAAAACCGGAAATATATTCCTTTAAAAATTTTCGGCTTTCTGCTTACATTTAAGTAAAGTTATAACCATATTTTCAATGCATTGTTACAGCCAACTATCGTTAACTAAAAACCATGTACGTTACTCATAACTTAGAAGGTGGAAGTCTTAAGGATTCATAACTTTTCCCATCGATTAATTTTTTGTTACAAGGGAACATAAAATGGTTGTTAAATTCATGGAACTCTTCTAATGATAAGTTTAATATTGATTATCTAAGGTTTTAAGGCCGCTTATGAATGGCAGAGGCAAGGGACAATGACATTGCCCTATCGAACAAGACAATGCCCTAGAGACTGACCATATATACGTATAATCAGCGCCCAAGCCTCCTCTCCACCCAAGCTAGGGCCAAGCAGTGCCAGGCAGTGGCTGCTGATGACTCAGTAGATAGACCTATAGGGTCCCCCAAACACCCCATCCTTAACTCACAAGGAGGGTGAGTGAGGTTGCAGCGACCAAAGAAACTAACGAGTTTGAGAGGGACTCGAACTCCAGTCTGGCGAGCGTTAGACAGGGACGTTACCACATTGACTTCCCCAATCCTGTAAAAGAGTAAGGGAAGTTTATGAGTAATCCAAATTGAGAGGATGTAACAAACCCAAATCTTGAATTTAAGAGGTAATTATTCGGCCATATCAGACTCGAATGAAACCTGAAGATTCATTAAATCAGAATTATTGGGAAGTAAAATAAGTGATCGATGCTGTTGCAAAGGCAAATGGTGTCATCATTCATCATTCACAATTGTCTCTCCGGAGAACTGCTCATTCAGTCCTGATCCCTTGACTTAAGTTTTCATTCTTGGTCCTGCATCTGTACCTTATTACGTAATTTGTATTATTCAATTAATATTTGAGCTCTCCATGTCAGAATGGCAATCTATGACATCTTCGTTCCACATTATTAAAGGCTAAAGGTGTCTGGTTTCAGTTCAAGTTTCATTAGAATACATGCTAAACAAAACGTCAGCCGGGCAAGTCCAACCTCCCACTGTGATGCGTAACCAAAGCAGTGGTCTGCTCAGTAAACAGCTTAAAGTCAAAGTTCCGGGCTGGGATCGATCTGCTGCCATGCAAATGCTAGGCGACCATGTTACTGCTGTACTGGCCCTTGCATAGA
>NC_090726.1:14832621-14835121 GCF_036898095.1 Palaemon carinicauda | reverse complement strand
TAGAGCTGTGTTTAAGTTGAATGAGTTTTTAGAACTATCTCTGTTTACCCGTGATAGTGCATATAGAGTTTTCATTGTTAATTGTACTAGATATATTCAGGATGACATACTTTTCATAAAAAGGCTAACTTGATGTATAAGTTACTAACAAAGCTAACTAATCGGGTGGTTGAATCAGTAGAACTTCAAAAGTTCAAAGTGGGAGCAAATGCTTTTTTGTTGACCAGGCTGACATGAGTCTTTTTATAGTTTATTTATGACATTTTTGTTTTTGATGTTGTTAATAGTTTATATATGACATGTCTGTTTCGACGTTTTTACTTATTTTAGAATGATTTATTGTTAATTTGTTCTCTTCATTTATTTATTTCCTTAATTCCTTTCCTCACTGGGCTATTTTTCCCTGTTGGAGACCCTGGGCTTGTAGCATCTTGCTTTTCCAACTAGGGTTGTAGCTTGGATAGTAATAATAATAATAATAATAATAATAATAATAAAAGGTGAAAGGTTTAAAGCGGATCCGGACAGGTAGATGGTCTCTTGACCTACTTGCCTTTGAACAGCATTAACATCAAAGTAAGACTCTAATGATTTGTTTGCTTACTTCTGAATGAGCTCTTATAATTTTCTCCCTTTGTTTTTATTTGCTCTATATGTTTTCAAGTACGTTGTTTTGTTGCAAAGAAGTGTATAGTGCCAGTAAGGGAAACTATTATATATAAAACCTACTTGTACTGCCATATGGAAATTCTTTTCAAGAAATTACCCAACTGTTGAAAAAAAATATTTGTCAACGTAGAATTAAAGAGTAACAATGCAATACAAAATGCCATAATAAATAATTCTCCTGCCAGTACCAAGGGATGTGTATGTAGTATTCCATGTACTTTTTGTGATAAATTCTACATTGATCAAACAGGAAAAAATCTCAAAGAGAGATTTTAGGAATAGAAGAGAAGTGCCAGATAATAATGCCATGTTTTTCCATATTGAAGATAGAAACCATAAGCAAAAAAAAATTACTTTTTTTAAATAATTAAGTAGGAAGAAACTTCATAGTCCGGTTTTGTAAAAAAAAAAAAATTATATATGCAAATATCAACTAGATGAGATTTGTTATCGAATTCAAAGTTTGTAATATATCTCCACTTAATATCCTTTTATGATAAATGCTTCAGGCTGTATTAGGACTTGAACCGTGCTCCTAAGTCAAAGCAGTCCCAATACTAGATCGTATCAACGAACCATCAAGAGAAATGTAAGTCTATTCCAAGTCCAATGTACATATTCATTTCGAATTCGGGAATCTGTATTAGAACTTGAATTCAACCTATCTTCACCATGATGATTTATTAAGGATTTTTCAATACGTAGATATTTATGATAACCATGTGTCGCTTACAGGGGGTACTTTAATAGATATAGATATATCCCCCTTTGCGTCAATAGGCGTTGGAGGAGGAGATGATGAGGATGATGATATATATCCCACATCAATTCAAGTCACGTATTTTAGTGACAAATCACCATAATAAAGTACCCATGTGTTGCCAGCTCATTAATAAGCTATCTTGGAAAACATAACTGACACCTTACACGTTTCGAACTATCGACTTAACTATGCAATGACTCCTCGCTGCTGGGAGGAAGGGCGATGGTGGCTGGTACAACACACAAACATACGCTACCGGGGTCTTAGCGACGCCAGGCAGGGCAGCCGGTCGGGACTACAGTCCCCCCCCCAAAAAAAAAGCCAAAACAAATTCCTTCAAAAGGAGGCAACCGTGTTACCCCATACGAATGGGAAGAAGAAGAAGAAGAAGAAGAAGAAGAAGAAGAAGAATTTGTGGATGAGCTGATTTGAAGTCTACATGCAAATTTCATTATTACTGAGTACTTAGAATTGACTTTTATGTCCTCTTGGTGGTTCGTTGTTGGAGTCTACAACAGAGATTGTCCTGAGTTCAGGCATAAGTTCGAGTCTTTGCACAGCAAGAAGCATTGATTATGAAATAATTTTCTGTGGATATATATTCCCAAAATTTATTTTGGTATTGAATCCAATATCAAATTCGATTGGTGATTTATATTTACATCTATTAAAGCCACTTGTGTTTGTGACAAATAATCATGTATATATATATATATATATATATATATATATATATATATATATAATATATATATATATATATATATATTATAGTGTGTGTATGTATATGGATATGAGATGAGTGTGTTTGCTGCTCAAATTACATTGTTCCAATTAAGATTCAAGGATAAGATGCATTAATATCTATTGCCTCAAGCAAATAACTAATCCTCCGTTTTCTGTGTGCAAGCATTGAATCCGTTACCTTCATCTTCAGTCCTATTTGCGCAGTTTGAGTTTAATATGCATTTGCGACTGACTGAACCTCTTCGAACAGTTTGACAAGCGGGTTCAACAACTGAGTTCGACGAACCGTTTGACTGTGTAAACACCGATTTAAACTTGAGT
>NC_090726.1:14829359-14832121 GCF_036898095.1 Palaemon carinicauda | reverse complement strand
CTCTAACCTAAAAACAAAAATTATGATTAAGATATATGTCAGCGTGATGATAGGGGTACATAATGGCGAAATATATATTCTATATATTTTGTTATAAGACCAAAAAATAAATATAAAGCCATACAAAAGCCTAAGGCTTTTATTACAAGCAATATACATGTCGTAAAAGTTATTTCCTTCAATGTCATTTCAATATTCAATTTTAATCCAGAGAATTGTGGCTAAAAAAGGGATGGCTTTAATGTCTTTTCAGCTTCGAGGATCAACTCAGATTTCTTTATTCTCTAGTATAAGGGTTCCAACTCTTTCAATTCTCCATGAATATGGGATGGACATACATGCCACGATCACTCATCCATGTAATAACAGTGTCAAGCGGTGCCAATTTTACGTGGGAAAACAAATAAATACATATGTAAGTTTATGTTGGTGTCAACAGATTTATGTACATAATGTCATCGTAAAGAGCAAATAGAAGATTTAAAGGCTGGATACTAACGAAGTCATCCAGTGAAATTGAAAATCTATATTTAAAGTGATCTTATACTCTGTGAATGTTTACGTATTTATGCCTGGCGCTCGTGGGGCTGGGGTTTAAATCATGCTCAAGCTAGACAGTTTCTGTTAGCGTCTGCAACCTCACCATCCTTGTGAGCTAAGGAGTGGGAAGGGGAATATTGGGGGAGCCTAAGGTCCACATGCTGAGTCATCATTAGCCATTGACTGACCTTCCTTGGTCATAACATTGATAAAGGGGGCCTTGGGCGCTGATCATATGTTTATATGGTCAGTCTTTAGGGCATTGTCATTCTTGCTAGGGCAATCTCATTGTCCCCTGACTCTACCCTTCACAAGCGGCCTTTATAACCTTTAACTATGTATGAAAGGCCAGGAATCAGATTAATATAGTTCATCACCTAGGTGATAAAAACTTGAATTATATAAACATAATTGTAAAAAAATATATATTTTTAACGTGTTAATTACGACATATTTTTCATCTAATTGTCAATTGCTCCAAATGTATCTGTAAATATATCTTAATACTTCACATGTACCTATATGCAATACATATATCATTATTATGATTTTCACCATATATAATGCCGGTTTCCATGTGTATCACCAAAGACAAAGAAATATCGATGCATTAGATATACAATAGTAATGTTTTGTGAGAAGGTCTTTCTTTTTCACTACAGTTTAGACACATCTTTTTATTGTCCTAAAACATATTTTGTGAAATAACTCACGACATTTGGAAAATTTATCCATTTTTTCTTAAAAACTTGTTTCTTTTCTTTCTTTGCTTTTAAATTCTCTTCCACTGAGGCTCTAATCAAAATTGCGTTATTCTGTCACTGGGAGGAAATTGCATTGCAGTGTTTTGCATGTCGGGGAGAGAGAGAGAGAGAGAGAGAGAGAGAGAGAGAGAGAGAGAGAGAGAGAGAGAGAGAGAGAGAGAGAGAGAGGGGGGGGGAATATCATTATGCTCTGTTACGTATTTTACATTTATTGCGACATCCTCCATGTACATGAAATCGTATTAGAAATTGGATTAAACTTAATAACGAAAATATCTTTTCACCTGACGTGTAATTAAATTTAGCAAAGAGGGTAATGATGAAATAACCTTAAAAGGAAATAATATATATACATATATATATACATATATATATATATATATATATATATATATATATATATATATATATATATATATATATATATAGATAGATATATATATAGAAATATATATATATATATATATATATATATATATATATATATATATATATATATATATATATATATATATATATATATATATATATATATATACATGCATATATATATATATATATGTATATATGTATATATATGTATACATATATATATATATATATATATATATATATATATATATATATATATATATATATGTACATATGTATGTATGTTTGTACCCTGAAGAAGTGTACGTAATACACGAAAGCGCTTGGTACCTGGTCTTTTCCTTTCCTGTTTCCTGTGGATTTTACCCTTTAATATATGTCACGTGCTGTTTTGTGACTGATAAGTAATATGGAAGCCATGTATGTATGTATGTATGTATGTTATAAAGTCAACATCATTGAGGCAGCTGTAAACTTTTGTAAAACATTATTATTATTATTATTATTATTATTATTATTATTATTACTACTACTATTATTATTAATGTAATTTATATTATTTTTATATTATTATTACTATTATAATCATTATTATTATTATCATTTTTTACCAAGCTTAATAAAAGGAAAAGACAATACTATAAAACTATTGATGAAAAATATATTGATTTTCTACACCTTCATAGTGTAACTAACTATTCAAGACTGCATTAGGAGTATTTTTCCAAACGACGTAATAAGACAAATATTTATATACATCTATTTTACCGATTGTAAAACTGAATGTAATTCCTAATTTTCACATGTGTTCATAATGTTAGTTTGAAAGCATTTTGCCCGATCTAACTAAACATTGATTTACAAACCAGTGATTTCCTTCATTCTTTCTCTGATCTCAGTTAAAATATTCTTAAATGTTACCCAAATTTTATTCAGCACGCATAGAAATAAATACCTTAAAGTTAACGATTCTTTCCAGATCAAATACATGAAAAAATCGTCCAATTGTCCATTAACTTAACTTTTATACTTTGCGAAAATAATTCCATTAGAGCTTCTCTGTACGGCTCTGCTGCAAGTAAAAAA
>NC_090726.1:14806859-14821859 GCF_036898095.1 Palaemon carinicauda | reverse complement strand
TTTAGGTAATCGATTCTCTTGGTGCCTAGGCTAAATTGCTTATGGAGCCTTAGTATACTTTCTCATACTCCCCGGTTGCTTTCTTTTCTTCGAGAAGGTATGCAATCCCTTTCCCTCTGTTTAAGCCTTGGGCTTATCCCTAAGTGGTTTTTTCCGAATTAATTTTCGATAAAACTATACTGGGGTGTTACTGTACCTTCCTGTTCCAGTAAGTCTGGTTCAAAGAGGGACAGAACAACAGAGTTTTTTAGTGTGAGTCTGTGTTTGTCTGGCTTGGGGTACAGTCTCCCTCGCTAGCCTTACACAGACAAGGGTGGCTTAGCCTCCTTAGGTCACTACCGAAGGTTTCTGTGGATATGATTCCTTCTTTTGTGATCTACCAGACTAGTCCTTGTTGCCGTCCTCGGGGGAGGATAAGTTTCTTTCCCTGGGAATAGCAACACCTTCCTTGCTTTGGTGCTCTGGGAGCTGGCAAGTATTGCTGGCCTCCCCCCTTAGATCTCCCTTAGGCTAAGATAAGTTTCTTGGCTGCGGGTGATCCGTCACTAAAGCAAGGTTGGTAGGACCCTCTTTGTCCCTTCCCCCTCTATCTCCGTAATGGCCTAGCCATTACAGTACTGTACGTCGTTCTACATCTGGACCTAGTATAGGTTAGGATGTGGAATTGACTCAGCCCCTTGCCGGCCGGCAGAGCTGCCGGCCGGCAAGGGTCTTATATTTTTTGGGCTCAAGCCATGGCGTCCTGATGGAAGGTTCCTTTTTGGTAGCTTCCTTGGGTATAAAACTACTAAGATATTCCCAGAGAATTTAACCACAGGTTATCACAGAATTCTAACTTCTGGAGCGAGTATCTCAAAGGTTTCCCTTTAAGACATCGTAATACAACAGGGGACGCGCATGTCTGAACGCGCCACATAGCTATCTTCACCCCGAACAGAGTTAATGCTTCGGTGTGTAAGGACTGAGAATAGCTGGGAGCCGTTCCACAGCTAATCTCACTCGTGGCTACTACTGATACTCGAGACGTAAACAAACGGACGCCATTGCTCTAATGACGTCACGCCCGTCTTCATCCTTTGTTTAGTAGCTGCCCTACTTAGACAGATTTTCCCTGTGTTAACTTTATCGTTTTGCATCTTCGCTATGTCGTTACCTTCAGCCTCGCCTTCTTCTGGAAAGTTGAGTACAAGGTTCCAGTATTGTTTAATTAAGCTCTGGCCGTAAAGTAAATATTACTTTTCGAGATAATTGCTGTTTTGTGGCAGAGCTGTGCCTCTACCGGACCCGCCATTTTATGGCGTCGTTGTTGTTATGCATGTCTTATTTAGTTAGCCACAACAACGTTTCCGGCCTTATATACTAATCGATTACATTAGTTTATTTAGTCTTCATAGCTAGGAACTTTTATATCGTGTTTAGACGCTTTTTATCGGTCATCGATTGACCTCATACCAGTCGGCTACTATAGCCCCCAGGCCAGGAGCCTACATACAAGTGTTCATGCATGATTTATTAGTGATCCTAGGCTAAGTTATGAAGATAGTGGCATTATTTTCCAATACTTTTGACAGTGATGCAAATGTTTTCGCCTTCAGGGACCATATAGGGGATAGGCTAGTCAGTGACTCTTTCTAGCCTAACCTAATGATAGGACCCCTATATGCTTCCTTCATCCCCTGCCTTGGCATTCCCTCTATTTAGCCTTGATTCCTTTTCTGAGTAAAGGGATCAATTGTCTAATAGAGTATATATCGCCTCTCTGTCCTCCCTAAAGGAATGAACCCCCTTTAGGGTTGCGTCCGAGAGTGAGGTTAGGCTAGCCCTACCTCTATGGCTAGGATTGTCTATGACTTTCCTGCGATAGCGATATGTCTTCTTCCTTTCCTAGTTCAGGACTCTTAGCCCTGCTCTAGGTTAGGTTAGGAAGGTTTCTCTGTTCCATGCTGAAACTGTACTCTTGCACCGTTTTAGCTGATCTGCCTGATCTTAGGTTAGGGAGTGTCCTCCCTTTTCCCTAGTGGCCGCTCTGGTACAGAAACCCTTCCTTGGAAGACTTCTCTCTTCTCCCTCCCCACCTATCTCTTGTATAGCCTAGCCTATGCTTAGGTTAGCTTATACCCATCTGTCCCCTGTCCTACAACTCCTCCTTAGGGTGGAATAGTAGGGCTACCCGAGCTTCCTTGTGCAGTCCGCTCTGGTACATATACCTTCATAGTGTCCTATAAGGTTAGTTGCTAGTATAGCTCTGCATATGGGAGTCTCCCCCCCCCCCTTTGGGTGTTCCCTAGCCCTCCCTTGGGCTACCTTGCTCCCGGTCCCTAGTGACCCCTGCTCCTGGATGTTAGAGCCTGCCTCTATCATGGGTACACCCTCTCAGGGAGGGGGAGGGATGTCTGGAGTCCTGATGGTACTTCCTGCATCCCTTCCCCCCTCCCCCTGTCTCTCTCCCTATCCGGGTACCGGTCTCTTGCCGCCTCTACTGTCGGCAATACCTGCCTCCTACTTGGTGACTCTTCCTAACCTTGCCGCCAGCCCCCCGTGTACCGAGGGACTGCCGGCTGCCGCCGGCTACTACCGGCGGCTCTCCTCCTCCTAGCTTGTCGTCCGCTTGCCGGTCGGCCGCCGAAGTGCCGGCATATACTGCCGGCAACCCGGTAGAGCTTTAACCATCCTTATCCCAGTCACCAATCCGGCATCCTCCGACTGCCGGAGCCGCCGCTCCCTGCCGGCGTGCCGCCGTTGTGCCGGCGGCCGCCATCCTGGTATTTGACTGACTTTGAACATTGTCTGTCCTAATGCCAGAATCTATGCTGGAGCGAGCTCCGGCATGCCGGCGGCTTGCCGGATGCCCCGGAGGCGTCAAGAATACTTGCACCCCCTTCCTGTAGCTATCATAGGACAATGATAGCCCTATATCGCAAACAGATAGACTGTTTCTACTATTAAGATCAGTACCTGGTACTGCTCTGTTAGTGATCATGCTGTCTCTTTGCATTCTTCTAATTCCAGCATGCTATGTGCATCTTAGCATGGCTGGTTGCCAGAAGCAGTTACCTTTAAAAGAGGCCTTCTGGCCCTTAACTTGGAACCGAATGATCTCGGTCCCAATCTTGCCCTTGGATTTTTCCACGAATTCCAAAATACTTGGAGCTCTAAGGAATTATATCCGGTGCCCTCGGTCACTCGGATTATCCAGGGACCAAGCTTATGGTAACCAGCCGGGCGGGATGCATGGAGCATGTTCTCCTTCACTATTTCATTCTCTATGCATCACACCTTTCATTAAGTTAAAATTAATAATTAATATTAACTTAGTTTAAGAGCCATTCTTATGACTCCCCCATACTCATTTTCTCTTTCTTCCACAGGAGGAGCAGATGAAGTGTGATTTCGCCTTCTGCGCTGTGAAACGCCCGCAGTTTTACGGGCATACGGCTTGCAGGACTCACGCCCCTTGTGCAGACAAGAAAGGGGATTTGAAGTTTTGGAATCCACTGAACTGTACGGTCTGTCAGGCTCACCTAGTTGAGGCCTTCCATAATCCTCCCTCAGCGGAGATTAGAGACATTTCTCGTGAAAAGCTGCGCAAGTGGGTGCGTGGCTTCCAGAAAAATGCTACCGGACCGTACCTGGCCACCGAAGAACTGAGGTCACTGTTGTTCCCTAAGGCCTCCCCTGACTCAGTGGTACCCAAAGACGTCATCCCCACTGTCCAAATTACGGTGGAACCTGATGTAGTCATGGCTCAGTCCATGCACGAGTGTCGTTTGGATTCCGAAGATGACGAACAGATTTCGGATGTCTCGGAATACACGGAGAAAACGCTTATGGCTCAAGGAGCCGAAGATGACGAAGACAAGGTGGAATACGCCGAGTCGGAGCAAGAGGTCGCTCCCCCGTCCATCCCCCCTCCTACTCCTACACTGACGGAAATGTCTATTCTGTCTACCTCCTCGACTCCGGATCCTTCTTCTTCCACTCAAGAATTGATCCGACTGATTAGAGCCGTCATGGACGACAGGCTGAAGGAGAACCAGGAGTCCATCAGGTCGATGATAGGATCCAGAGAACCGAAGAAGATTTCGGTCAAGGATCTCCCCGCTTGCTCTCATGCCAACCCGTGGAGGTATGCAGAGCATATGGTTATTGCGACCGGCAGGATCTTTGTCAGTGATAAGATCGGCACGGTCCCTTTGGAAGATGTGGAGTTCTTCCCAAACTTTGAGGCCTACCCGGACCGTTACGTCCGGCTTCGTTCCGAACCTGCCTCGAAGGAAGAGACCGAACCTAAGGAAGAGATAGTGTTCGATCTCGCAAAGGCCCAGGCTATGCTAGCCTCCGCATTCAAGAGTAGAGGCTTTACCTGCTCTAAGCTTCCGGCCTTGAGCAAGAAGCACCCTACTTACGTTGCACCTGAAACTGCGGTTCTTCCATTCTTGGAAAATGCCTTAGCTGCATGCCTTAAAGCGGCGGATGAAGGGAAACCCTACCCTGCATTGGAGGAGTGCAGACCCTTCTCCATAGTGACCCCCCCTGACGCTCGACACTGGAAAGATGTTCAACATACTTTCGTCGTGGGAAGGCTCGATCCTGACGTCGCCGGACGTCAGTTTAATGAAGACCTCCCTAAGCTCAACGATCACCTCCTTCGTCGGGAACAAGACACGAAGGAGAGGCTTGCGGCATCTCTTTCTCATCAAGTCCAACTTGAAGTTATGGCCTGTTACACTAGAGTACCAGACCACTACATGGTACTCTCCAAATCCCACTTATTGACTGTAATGAAGGACTTGTACCACTTCATAAAGGCTCGAAGAGCCTGTCGTGAATTCGTGTTTGCCGGTGCCACCGTGAAACACGAACCCCGGAGGCTGATTTCCTCCAACATCTGGGGAAAACACCTCTTTCCTTCTGACCTTGTGAAGGAAATCACTGACAGAGCCGCCACGGAGAATAGGAACCTTCTCCACAAGTGGGGCATGTCCAGGAAAAGGAAACCCTCTCAGGACGACGGACCTCAGCCTAAGAGGAGACCCCAAAAGCCAAAACCCCAGCAACGTCAGCAAAGACGTCAGTTTCCGGGACCCGCTACCTCCCAAGTGGTTGCCCAACCACAACAGACCTTTCAATTGGTCCCCCAACCGGTGTTGTCACAGTCACCGGTCTTCACCCCTGCCTTTGAGCAACAATCAACTACCTTTCGTGCCAAAGGTAGAGGCTCATTCAGGGGTGCAAGCAAAGACGCATCTCGCCGTCCCTCCAGAGGTAGAGGAGGAAAGGGAGCTAGCGGCCGAGGCAGCAAGTCCTCGGGACACCAGAAGCAATGAAGTGCTTCCGGTTGGAGGAAGACTCCGCCAATTCCAGGATCGTTGGACCTTCGATCCCTGGGCGCACAGCATCGTCAAGAAGGGTCTAGGCTGGAGTTGGACTCAACCACCCCCAATCTTCCAGCAATTCTTCCAACAATCAACCCCCCTTCTGGAAGAATATGTTCTAGACCTCTTGAACAAGAAGGTGATAAGGAAGGTAAAGTCCACCAGGTTCCAAGGGAGACTGTTTTGTGTTCCCAAGAAGGACTCAGACAAACTCAGAGTCATTCTGGACTTATCCCCCCTCAACAAGTTCATAGCGAACAACAAATTCAAGATGCTGACGCTTCAACAAATAAGGACCCTTCTGCCTCAAGGTTCCTATACGGTCTCTATAGACCTGGCGGATGCCTACTGGCACGTTCCAATGAACCATCACGCTTCCTCCTACCTAGGATTTCGACTCCAAAGGAAAAGCTACGCCTTCCGTGCCATGCCCTTCGGCCTCAACGTGGCCCCTCGGATCTTCACAAAACTGGCGGATGCCATAGTACAACAACTCCGCCTAAGAAACGTCCAGGTGATGGCCTACCTCGACGACTGGCTAGTCTGGGCTCCATCGCCCGAAGAGTGTGCAAAGTCTTGCCACGAAGTTACCCAGTATCTAGAACACCTGGGATTCAAGATCAACGAGAAAAAATCTCGCCTCTCTCCAGCTCAGAAGTTTCAGTGGTTGGGAATCCACTGGAATCTTCAGTCACACCGCCTTTCCATCCCCCAGAAGAAAAGGAAGGAAATAGCAGGGTCTGTCAAGCGACTACTGAAATCCAAACGCATTTCAAGACGACAGCAGGAACGAGTTCTAGGCTCTCTACAATTCGCCTCAGTGACAAACCCAGTGCTTCGTGCACAGCTAAAGGATGCCGCGGGAGTCTGGAGACGCTCGGCATCCATCGCTCGAAGAGACCTCAAGAGACGGCTTCCAAACAGACTGCGACGCCTCCTAAAGCCGTGGTCGGAAGAAAAGGCCCTGAAAAGGTCCATTCCTCTCCAACACCCTCCTCCATCACTCAACATCCACACGGATGCCTCACTGGAAGGTTGGGGAGGTCACTCCCACCAGAAACAGGTTCAAGGTACCTGGTCTCCACTATTCAAGACGTTCCACATAAACATCTTGGAGGCCATGGCGGTCCTTCTAACACTGAAGAAGTTATCCCCGCCGCCCTCGATCCACATCCGTCTAACCCTAGACAACTCGGTGGTAGTTCGTTGTCTCAATCGCCAAGGCTCAAGATCGCCCCAGATAAATCAGGTGCTTCTCCCAATCTTCCGTCTGGCAGAGAAGAAGAAGTGGCACCTGTCTGCAGTTCACCTACAAGGATTCCGCAACGTGACAGCGGATGCTCTATCTCGGACAAACCCGATAGAGTCGGAATGGTCTCTAGACGCAAGATCGTTCTCCTTCATCTCTCACCAAGTCCCAGAACTTCAGATAGATCTCTTTGCAACGAGCGACAACAATCAACTTCCTCTGTACGTAGCCCCGTACGAGGACCCCAAAGCAGAAGCTGTGGATGCCATGTCACTGGATTGGAACAGATGGTCCAAGATCTACCTGTTCCCTCCCACCAACCTTCTGTTGAAAGTCCTCTCCAAACTGAGAACCTTCAAAGGGACAGCGGCCCTAGTGGCTCCCAAGTGGCCCCGGAGCAACTGGTACCCCCCTGGTCCTGGAGCTGCAGCCCAAGCTGATCCCTCTCCCGGGCCCAGTTCTCTCTCAACAAGTACAGAAGTCGACTGTCTTCGCTTCATCATCGAAAATCAAGGACCTTCATCTCATGATTTTCTCTCCCTTGCCGCAAAGAAGAGGTTTGGGATCTCGAAGAAAAGTCTAGACTTCCTAGAGGAATACAAGACCGAATCCACGAGACGGCAATATGAATCATCCTGGAGGAAATGGGTCTCCTTTGTCAAGACAAAAAATCCTAAAGAAATCACGATTGATTTCTGTATGTCCTTCTTTATTCACCTTCATGGACAAGGATTAGCAGCCAATACGATTTCAACCTGCAAATCGGCCTTGACTAGACCAATTCTATATGCTTTCCAAATTGATCTGTCCAACGACATCTTCAACAAACTACCAAAAGCATGTGCTCGCCTACGTCCAGCACCCCCACCGAAACCGATCTCCTGGTCACTAGACAAGGTACTCCATTTCGCCTCCAACTTGGACAACGATTCATGCCCCCTCAAGGATCTGACTCAGAAAGTTATATTTTTATTTGCTCTCGCTTCAGGAGCTCGAGTCAGCGAAATAGTGGCATTATCAAGAGAAGAAGGACACATCCTGTTTACCGATTCAGGAGAAGTGACCCTCTCCCCTGATCCGACGTTTCTCGCTAAAAATGAATTACCCACCAAAAGATGGGGCCCTTGGAGAATATGCCCCCTGAAGGAGGATGTCTCTCTATGTCCAGTAGAGAGCCTCAAGGTCTATCTTCGCAGAACTTCGAACTTTGGTGGAGGCCAACTCTTCAAAGGAGAAACATCGGGCAGCGACCTGTCACTGAAACAATTAAGAGCGAAAATCACCTACTTCATTCGCAGAGCGGATCCGAACAGTACACCCGCTGGTCATGATCCTAGAAAAGTGGCATCATCTCTGAATTTCTTTCAGAGCATGGACTTTGAAAGCCTTAAAAACTTCACGGGCTGGAAGTCCTCGCGAGTTTTCTTTAAACACTATGCGAAACAAGTGCACGAAATCAAACATTTTGTGGTAGCCGCAGGTAGTGTTATGAAACCTGCACCTAACTCTGCGTAGAACAGTGAGTTACTTGGGACTCTAACTCTTCGGGTGCCTATGTTGACCCTCGAGCGATTCATAGTGATGTCAAAAAACACTTAGTGCTTTTATAACTGTTCTTATCCCAGGTGAAATGTCATAGTGTCACACAAGTGCCGCATGCCTTGAGCATGATGTGTTTTAATTAAAGACTTGCGTTCCTCGAGAACGAGTACCTACTAATATCCTGAAATTCCTTTTCAGATTCAAGAGCAAGCCTTTATTTCTATGTACATTATTATTACTGTAAATGAACTTTACTTTTGCTGTAAATTATTTAATTTCTGCATTTATGAAATAAAATTTCTATTTTATTACTTGTGCGTCTCTATCAGCTCCTACTTACTATGAAATACATACCTGTCATAGTTTTATTTATTCCTCCTTTCTTATGGTTATGAAGAATTTAAGATGTCTAATCCTAAATTATATTCACCCTGACTAAGTAAGGTTCCTACACGAATACTTACTTCTGATACCCAAGAGATGAACTCTATACACAGTGTCCAACCACCACTGGTCTAATTTCAGAATGTTCCTATACAAATACCAAACATTCAGCTTCATCTCTAAGTTCTTCAAGTTCTTCTCTCAGGATGAATAGCCCTTCAATACCACTTTGACGTCGGCATAGCCCATGGGAACTTCACTGCCAAGGGGGGCAGGATACTTCTTCCCTATGGTTCTTTATCTAAGATTACTTTGCTGTTTTGTCAATGCCTAGGCACTTAATACTAGGGGAAAATCTACCACGATACATTGATTCTCTGGTACTCTTCCATCAGGACGCCATGGCTTGAGCCCAAAAAACGGATTTTGAGCGAAGCGAAAAATCTATTTTTGGGTGAGATAGCCATGGCGTCCTGATGGACCCTCCCTACTACTTCGTCCAGTTTTGTTCCCACCCTGTGCTACTGTATCATGGTGATGGGCAGCAACTGGCTTCAGGATGAAGACGGGCGTGACGTCATTAGAGCAATGGCGTCCGTTTGTTTACGTCTCGAGTATCAGTAGTAGCCACGAGTGAGATTAGCTGTGGAACGGCTCCCAGCTATTCTCAGTCCTTACACACCGAAGCATTAACTCTGTTCGGGGTGAAGATAGCTATGTGGCGCGTTCAGACATGCGCGTCCCCTGTTGTATTACGATGTCTTAAAGGGAAACCTTTGAGATACTCGCTCCAGAAGTTAGAATTCTGTGATAACCTGTGGTTTAATTCTCTGGGAATATCTTAGTAGTCTTATACCCAAGGAAGCTACCAAAAAGGAACCTTCCATCAGGACGCCATGGCTATCTCACCCAAAAATAGATTTTTCGCTTCGCTCAAAATCCGTTTTGAGTGCTGCCCGGACTTCCCTTGGTCCCTCATCCATGCCTGCCTGTAGAGCCAGACGGCATTGGTCAGGAAGCCTGAATTAGATTCTCCCCTTCCTTATATTAACTCTTTCGGATTGCCGGGCTTGGAGGTAGTGTACACTCTTATCCCGGCATCCATTCTATTTTTCTTCTAGTGCTGTACCCGACCCGGCTGCCGGCCTATGAGGCCGGCAGCCGGGCAGGTGTAGTTCTCTGGTTCTTTTGCTGCCGGCTGGCATCGGTCTTGTACCTTTGCCGGCCGGCTAATGTCAGCCCTTGTCTGCCGGTCACCAAGAGTGTGGCCGGCAGCTGGGTACTACCTTGTGTAGTTGCCGGCCGGCAGCCATTGCCGGCCGACATTGGCTGTTGCCGGCCGGCAGTTTCTGCCGGCCGGCACATGCATTTGAACCAGAGTTCTGCCGCCTTATAGCTGTTAAGTAGTATACTTTAAAGCTAGTTATGGTGTGTGCCGGCCGGCACGTATCCTCCTATACTGTACTAGTATTCTTCAGTATACCATATACAGTAAGAAGAAAACTATGGTATGGGTTTTGGTACAGCACTGTGTGTTCTAACACTTTTGTGTTTTCTTGCACATTCCTTTGCTGTTGCCCTACAGATAGGAAAGTGAGTTCTTTCCTGTCTATTATCCAGGATTTTAAAATCATTGCTTAGGTGTGAGCTTCACCTGTTTCCTCTGGAAACCTTGCATTGGTTACTCTAGAAGAGATTAACCATTTGATTTTATTATCTGGAAGGCTGCAACAATGGGTTGTGAGGGAAACACAAGTGTGTGTCTTTCCTTTATGAATTGTTATGCTATACTATGCATATCCAGTGATACATAGTTCACTTGATACTCATGGAAATTTCTTCTCTTTACAGGAGGACCCTCCGAAGTGCGGAAATGTTTTCTGCAACGTCCGCAGCAAGTACCTCTGCGGACATGAGTTTTGTAGGAGACACGCAGCATGCGCTGTCTCCAAGGATGATCTCCAGTATTGGGACCCTCAGGTATGTACTGTGTGCACTAATCTGATTACTGAGGCTTTTGATTCCCCTAGGACGGCGGAATCAAGGATATAGCAAGGGAGAAGCTTCGTACCTGGGTAAGGGGCTTCCAAAAGAACACCTCCGGCCCTTATCTTCCAAGTGAGAAGATGAGGGCGTATCTTTTCCCTAAGGCATCAGCTGATGCAGTGATTCCCCAGCCTCAAGAGGAGATCCCCCAAGGTCAGATCCAGGTGGATGCTGAAGTCGCAGTCGCGATGCAAGACATCCAGTTAGATGACAGGATGTCTGACGTGGATGAGCGTTTGGAAGAAGACCTCCTGGCAGAAGGTCAGGATGAAGTTCAAGCCCCGGACGTTGTAGAGGAAGAGGTCGACGAGGTGTCGGTTACTCCGGTTCAGATTCCGGAACCTATTCCCTCAACATCGGCCGGTCTCCCAGTAGAACTGGGACAGGCCCTCTCTTCGATTGTTGGAATGATCCAACAAATGCTGAAGGAGAATCAGGAGAAGGCGGCTGCTATGGAACTGCGGATGCAGTGCCTTGCAGAATCACATGGGCCCCGGAAAAGGCTCAATGTGAAAGACCTTCCCTTGTGCTCAGATTCTAACCCATGGTGGTATGCTGAGCACATGCCGATGACGACTGGAAAGATCGTCATCTCGGATAAGCTGGGTTCAGTTCCCCTAGAGGAGGTGGAATTCTGGCCCAGCAAGGCATCATATCCGAACTGCTATGTCCGGCTGAGAAAAGAACCAGCTTCAAGGGAGGAAACAGAGCCGAAGGAGGTCATAGTCATGGACCACTCTAAGGCTCAAGCTCTACTTTCATCCTCGATGAAGGAGAGGGGCTTCTCTAACTCGAAGGTAGCTGCATTGAGCAAGAAGCTCCCTTCCTTTGTGCCCTCTCCTGCTAGAGCCTTCCCCTTTTTACAGAAAGGGTTTGCGGCTGTCCTAAAGGCAGTCGAGGCTGGCAAGCCTTGCCCCTCCCTGGAGGAGTGTAAACCCTTGTCGCTGGCCCTGCCTATGGACCACAAAGACTGGAAGGACGTCCATCTAACGTTCTCAGTGGGAAAGTTGGAGGCTGATATTGCCGGACGGCAATTCGGCGAGGACCTCCCCAAGCTGTCTGACTTTCTTTTACGAAGAGAGTTCGAGACAAAAGAAAGACTGGCTGCCTCAATGTCTCTTCAGACTGCTCTTGTGACGATGGCAAGTGACCCCAAGGTCCATGAAATGTTCATGGTGGTGGCTAAGACTCACCTAGCCACAGTGACGAAGGACCTTTATGGCTTCGTCAAGGCGAGGAGAGCTTGTAGGGAGTTCGTGTTCACCGGGGCTACGGTGAGGCACGAGCCAAGGAAGTTAATCTCCTCCAACATTTGGGGAAAAGACCTTTTCCCTACCGATGTGGTCAAAGAAGTTGTTCATAAGGCCGCCGTGGAGAATAGAAACCTTCTCCAGAAGTAGGGCCTGGCTATCAAAAGGAAGTCTTCCCCGAATGAGGGTCCTCAACCAAAGAGGAAGAATATGAGGTCTAGGCTACCGTTTCGGCCAGCCAAGACCTCTAGACAGCAACAGCAACTGCAATTGCCATTGCCTCCAGTGCCCCAGATGGTGGCACAAACCCCGACCACTTTTCAGTGGGTAACCCAGGCTGTGCCGGGTCAGTCCACGGCATTCACCCCAACGTTCGAAGG
The DNA here is from genome assembly GCF_036898095.1 of Palaemon carinicauda. Classification (NCBI taxonomy): domain Eukaryota; kingdom Metazoa; phylum Arthropoda; class Malacostraca; order Decapoda; family Palaemonidae; genus Palaemon; species Palaemon carinicauda. The sequence goes on along the minus strand of NC_090726.1, from coordinate 14,809,633 downwards.
GCAGTCTTCTTCCTTTCGAGCAAAGCCTAGAGGAGCAGCCAGAGGCTCGTCTAGGCGCCCCTCAAGGGGAAGGGGATTCAGGGGTGGTCGTGGTCAGGGAGGCAAGACCTTAGGACGGCAGTCCAAGTGAAATGATACCGGTAGGAGGGAGACTGATGATATTTTGGGATCGTTGGACCTTTGATCCCTGGGCCCACAGCCTACTCAAGATTGGACTGGGCTGGAGCTGGTACAGCACTCCACCCCCGTGCCTTCGGTTTTTCCAACACTCCACCCCCGTTCTGGAGGAGTACGTTCAAGAACTGTTGGAGAAAAAGGTGATCAGAAAAGTGAAGTCCATCAAATTCCAAGGGAGGCTTTTTTGTGTTCCCAAGAAAGACTCGGAAAAGCTCAGAGTCATTCTGGACTTGTCGCCACTCAACAAGTTCATAGTGAATTGCAAATTCAAAATGCTAACACTGCAACACATAAGGACCTTACTGCCCAAGAGGGCATACTCAGTCTCTATAGACTTGTCAGATGCCTATTGGCACATTCCAATCAGCCGTCGACTCTCCCCCTACTTAGGGTTCAGGCTACAACGGAGACTATACGCCTTCAGAGCCATGCCATTCGGGCTAAACAAAGCCCCAAGGTCACGAAGCTGGCGAGCGCAGCTCTCAAACAATTACGCCTAAAAGGAATTCAGGTAGTAGCCTACCTGGACGACTGGCTGGTGTGGGCAGCATCCGAGACAGAATGCTTGCAAGCTTCCAGTCAGGTGATCCAGTTCCTAGAGTACCTAGGCTTCAAGATCAACAGAAAAAAGTCTCGACTTTCTCCATCTCAAAAGTTCCAGTGGCTGGGAATCCACTGGGACCTTTTGTCACACTGTTTCTCCATCCCGGCGAAGAAAAGGAAGGAGATAGCGGGTTCTGTCAAGAGACTTCTAGATTCCGAAAGGATATCAAGACGCGAACAGGAGAGGGTACTAGGCTCTCTCCAGTTTGCTTCAGTGACAGACCCAGTGCTAAGAGCACAGCTAAAGGATGCAACCGGAGTTTGGAGAAGGTATGCATCAAACGCGCGAAGAGATCTGAGAAGACCAGTGCCGCCTCGGCTACGTACTCTTCTCAGGCCTTGGTCCCAAGCCAGACATCTAAAGAAGTCGGTTCTTCTTCAGCCACCTCCCCCGTCGATGACGATTCCCTCAGACGCCTCAAAGAAGGGATGGGGAGGTCACTCTCGTCGGAAAAAAGTCCAGGGGACTTGGTCCAAGCTATTCAGGACCTTTCACATAAACTTTCTAGAAGCTATGGCAGTGCTCCTTACCTTAAAGAAAGTCTCCCCGCGTCACTCGATCCACATAAGATTGGTGATGGACAGCGAGGTGGTTGTGAGATGCTTGAATCGACAAGGGTCGAGGTCACCACCTCTCAACCAGGTGATGTTGGCCATTTTCCGATTGGCGGAAAAGAAGAAGTGGTACCTGTCGGCAGTTTACCTTCAAGGAGTCCGCAACGTGACAGCGGACGCTCTATCCAGGTTCACACCGATAGAGTCGGAATGGTCCTTAGACGCAGGATCATTCTCCTTCATTCTGAATCAAGACCCAAAACTGCAGATAGACCTCTTTGTGACGAAAGACAACAAGAAGTTGCCCCTGTACGTGTCCCCGTACGAGGACCCCTTAGCGGAAGCAGTGGACGCGATGTCCCTCGAATGGAACAGATGGTCCAGGATTTATCTGTTCCCCCCTCATAACCTTCTGTTGAGGGTCCTCAACAAACTGAGATCCATCAAGGGGGTAGAGGCAATAGTGGCCCACAATGGCCGAACAGCATGTGGTTCCCCTTGGCGTTGGAACTACAGCTGAAGTTTGTGCCGCTACCACATCCAGTTCTGACCCAGCGAGTCCAGAAGTCGACTGTCTGCGCTTCATTACAGAAAACCCGGACCCTGCAGCTCATGATTTTCTCTCCCTTGCGGTGAGAAAGCGTTTCGGGATTTCGAAAGACAGCATAGACTTCCTAGAGGAATATAAGTGCAAATCGACTAGAAGGCAATATGAGTCATCTTGGAGAAAATGGGTGGCCTTTGTAAAGGCGAAGAATCCGCAGGAGATCTCGAAAGACTTCTGCTTATCTTTCTTCATCCACCTCCATGGTCAAGGGTTGGCAGCTAACACGATTTCAGTATGTAAGTCTGCTTTGATGAGACCCATTTTATATGCCTTCCAGATCGACCTAGGTAACGAGATCTTTAATAAAGTTCCGAAAGCCTGCGCTAGGCTCAGACCTTCAGCACCTCCAAAGCCCATTTCTTGGTCTTTAGACAAAGTTCTTCATTTCGCCTCCCTGTTGAGCAATGAAGAATGTGCGTTAAAGGATTTGACACAAAAAGTTATTTTCCTATTTGCACTCGCGTCCGGGGCCAGGGTTAGTGAGATCGTAGCCCTCTCAAGAGAGGCAGGTCGTGTTCAGTTCCTGGAAAGGGGGGAACTGAACCTGTTTCCGGATCCTACGTTTCTCGCCAAGAATGAGTTACCCACCAACAGGTGGGGTCCCTGGAGAATCTGCCCTCTGAAAGAAGATGCATCTCTATGTCCAGTAGAATGCCTAAAGGTCTATTTTCGTAGAACTTCAGACTTCAAGGGTGGTCAACTATTCAGGGGAGAAACATCAGGCTCAAATTTATCTCTGAATCAACTCAGAGCGAAAATCACATATTTTATTCGCAGAGCGGATCCTGACAGTACACCCGCAGGTCACGATCCGAGGAAAGTTGCCTCATCC
>NC_090726.1:14777726-14782726 GCF_036898095.1 Palaemon carinicauda | reverse complement strand
TTTGAGTAAATAATTATGTAATAAGTATTTAATTCAAAAGTCTTAAATGTGATGAGGAAAAAATCAATTAAACGATTAATATATTTGGAGAAGACTTCATTAAAAAAAGTTGCGTACTATACATGGATACCTATAGGACCTTGCATCTCGAAATATATTATATCGATTATTAATCATTGGATTTATCTTTCATATCAATTTCTAGAGAACTTTTATATGCAGCATTTCTCAGTTTTACAGAGCTCTACTTGGAATTGTAATTCGAAAGCGTCAACCAATATAGATATCAGATATAAATTTCTAAATGTTCTCGAGGTTTCTCAAAATGTCAGGGATGTTGATATTTCACTATAACGAGTTCCCTTTTTATTCCCATCTATTCAAGACTTGATAAATAAATTGATAATCGTACCTAAAGTTAAAAGTACAAAAACGGTGAAACGCCTGTGTTCTATTTTTTTTTTTATATGAAATGAAAATGTTAACTAAAACAATGTTTTACTAATAACAACAAAACAGGTATAAACATCATAATTTCTATAAGTTTCTTATTTGACGGTTTCTGTACGTGCATAGAGAGAATAACATTCGTGAATTTATGAGACCCTAATCCCAACGAGAAAGTAAACCAAAAACAATAAATAGATAAATAAATAAATAAATAAATGAATAAATGGATAGATAGATAGATAGATAAATAAATAAATAAACTGAGGGAAAATTGAAACTTTCAATAAAATCTAAATAAAAAAAATCATCAAACTTCCAACGAATGATGACCCAATTATGAGAGAAATAGCACGATTTTCATGTTTGCATAAAGTGCACAGACTGTAGTGAAAAATTTACGAGACATATCGTTCAGAATTCCATTGATCCCAAACCATATATCAGAACAGTTGTCTCGTTACCTATGATTTTGCATCGGATTTTGGATGGAATTTATTCCACCCAATCCTCTGCAATTATCGTCCCGAGATTTGTCATGATATAGGTTAGTGTCAGGTTTTGCGTATTTAAATAGCATGGAATGATAAGCTATACCAGTTTTGGCTTACTTTACGGTTTTTGTTTGTTGTTATTATCATTGAAAAATATTTAGAAAAGCTTCATATGGATTGAGATATTTGTCAGCGATAATCATAGTAACGTTATTGAAAAATGTAACTTTTATTACCAATATTTTTTTTATTCTTCTAAATTAAAGGCTAATATCAATATGTAATTTATACAACAATATAAACTTTTTCTATAAAATATTTATTGAAGATAATGTTAGTAGGTTTGCCATGGTACAGCTGGCTTTCTTAGTTCCAGTACATTTTGCCAAGGTACTGCATAGAAAAATATATTATTTGTTTTTCATCACTTCGTAAAATTAATAAAAAGAAAATATTACATTTTCACAAGCTTTATAGGCACCTTTACCAAGAGTTTCTCTTTTGCTAAATAGGGTTACCTGCAATATTGGATCCCTGTCACTCTACTGCTCGCTTTTACTTTTCTTACACGCACACAGAATAGTCAGACCTATTATTTACACATTTTCCTCTTTCCTCATACACCTGACAACACTATGATAAAAGGAAGATTCTTCTTCACTCAAGGTGATAGCTACTGCACTTAAATTGCTCAGTGGCTACTTTCTACTTAGTAATGGTAGGGGGGACTCTTTAGCTATGGTAGGCAGCTCTTCTAAGAGAAGGAGACATGGATATGGGTAATGTCATAGCTTCCTTCCCGTGGTCTTCCACTATCTTGGTTTAGATATATTTCACAGACACACTATTCAATCCTTTCCTCTCTAGGCTACTTTTCGTCTTGGAACCTGTGGCTTTATAGCATTCTGTTTTTCCAACTGAGTTTGCAGCTGAGTTCAAAATTATCAAATTAATAGGTGGTAGTCTGTTACCTATCATTTATAAAGGAAATAACAATATCATTTGTCTCTGCACATCAGAAGTGTATTATCGTCATATAATCAGGGCGGCATAAGAACTCTACTTGTAGTATAGGATATGGTAACAGAATATCTTATTATATTTTTTTTTCAACTAGCTCATTTATGGTAATTGTTATAGGAATATTCTTTTCATAGCACCTGCAGCTTACTATAGCATATCTAATATGAAAAGTTAAAAGGTATACAACATAACTTTGAAGAAATGTTTTGAAGGTCAAGCTCATGTGATAGAGATTATTGTGCCTCTCAGAATGTTTCCTAGAGAAAAAGTATCAATGCCTAGTTATCAACGCGTAGGCTCACTCAATTGAACCTATAGTACCGAGAACGACCAATTAATGTCTAATGATTAATCCGTAAAGGAACCGACAGAAGTTCCACCAAGAAACAACCTTTCTGTATAGAGTTGATCATAAAAAGTACCTATATTTTAAAAAGTGGACACATGAATTGTCGGAGACTAGAAGAATCCTTCCTTTATATGAAGTAATTTTAGTTGTCAGGAAACATTGTGAACGTTGTAGAAGCATTGCAGTGCAAGTGGTGGTGTAGTCAGTGATTTTAGCTTTCTGTGAGCATTCTAAATGTTATAGAGGCAGTACAGCTGGAATAAAACTTCTGGAATACTGTGTAGCATTGAGCTTTATGATGAAGAAGGCCTGACTATTAGAGTTAACTGCGTGCACAGGGTAATAATGAAGAAAAACTCACAAGAACAGTAAGGACCATTATGTCTGTTAAAACTATCTATCCTAAATCATGTATTTTGATTCGTACACCTTGATACTACTCAAGTACATACATACATATACCAAGGCACTTCCCCCAATTTTGGGGGGTAGCCGACATCAACAAATGAAACAAAAACAAAAAAGGGGATCTCTACTCTCTACGTTCCTCCCAGCCTAACAAGGGACTCAACCGAGTTCAGCTGGTACTGCTAGGGTGCCACAGCCCACCCTCCCACATTATCCACCACAGATGAAGCTTCATAATGCTGAATCCCCTACTGCTGCTACCTCCGCGGTCATCTAAGGCATCGGAGGAAGCAGCAGGGGCCTACCGGAACTGCGTCACAATCGCTCGCCATTCATTCCTATTTCTAGCACGCTCTCTTGCCTCTCTCACATCTATCCTCCTATCACCCAGAGCTTCCTTCACTCCATCCATCCACCCAAACCTTGGCCTTCCTCTTTTACTTCTCCCATCAACTCTTGCGTTCATCACCTTCTTTAGCAGACAGCCATTTTCCATTCTCTCAACATGGCCAAACCACCTCAACACATTCATATCCACTCTAGCTGCTAACTCATTTCTTACACCCGTTCTCACTCTCACCACTTCGTTCCTAACCCTATCTACTCGAGATACACCAGCCATACTCCTTAGACACTTCATCTCAAACACATTCAATTTCTGTCTCTCCATCACTTTCATTCCGCACAACTCCGATCCATACATCACAGTTGGCACAATCACTTTCTCATATAGAACTCTTTTTACATTCATGCCCAACCCTCTATTTTTTACTACTCCCTTAACTGCCCCCAACACTTTGCAACCTTCATTCACTCTCTGACGTACATCTGCTTCCACTCCACCATTTGCTGGAACAACAGACCCCAAGTACTTAAACTGATCCACCTCCTCAAGTAACTCTCCATTCAACATGATATTCAACCTTGCACCACCTTCCCTTCTCGTACATCTCACAACCTTACTCTTACCCACATTAACTCTCAACTTCCTTCTCTCACACACTCTTCCAAATTCTGTCACTAATCGGCCAAGCTTCTCTTCTGTGTCTGCAACCAGTACAGTATCATCCGCAAACAACAACTGATTTACCTCCCATTCATGGTCATTCTCGTCTACCAGTTTTAATCCTCGTCCAAACACTCGGGCATTCACCTCTCTCACCACTCCATCAACATACAAGTTAAACAACCACTACTCAGGTGAACTGAATAATTCCGAATGAGTCTATAATAGGCCTAGAGATTGAGACTGTAATTACGGTACTACCTCATATGCATGTTATAGAATTTCATTCAATTTCGTAATCTTTACAGCATTTCTATAAAACTCATCAGATGGTTATTCAAATGCAGATAACTACAAAAACTACAATAGACATGATGAATGTATTATAGAAAGAAGAATAATAAGATTTTGTATATTATTATCATCAACATCATCATCACCATATCTGCTATTATTATTATTATTATTATTATTATTATTATTATTATTATTTTTATTATTATTATTATTATTATTATTATTATTATTATTATTATTATTATTATTACATGACAAGCTATGAATAAAAAGAAATACAAAATGCTGAAAACCCAGGAGTCCTAATAGGAAAAAAAAAGTAATCAAAGACTTAATGCATAAACAATAAATAAGAAAAATACAGGGGGTATAAGAAAGTCAGAACATATTCTGAATTACTCTCACACAATGTTATGAACATAGAGGGTAGTTTGTTATTTACTTAACCATTCCTTGCCAAGTTTTTTTCCTTGAAGTGGTAATAAAAAAAAATATAAGATATAGACTTAAGATATTTGAAAGAATTTTTTCCTCCACGTGGAGATTCAAGGAATTACAGGCCTTGACAATTCTTTTTTGCCAGAGACAAACAAAGCCATATTTCTTTGAAGATTCTAAAGTTTGCCAAAAAGCAAAGAGAAAATATAAACAATCATGGTGTGTGACTTTCTTTTGTGCTGAGGTTCTATAATGCAACGTTAATCAGAGAACACTCAATAAAGCGGATATGGTGAAAGAGAGAGAGAGAGAGAGAGAGAGAGAGAGAGAGAGAGAGAGAGAGAGATAATTGTCGGGTTATTTATTTTAACCAATTAATTTTAACATAAGACTCAAGCAAAGTGTAAACCTATAATTTTTTTTTTTAACGAAACCTTGGAAGGTTTCATTACCTGTCTTACTCAAAATGATTGCACTCTCTATAATTAAGGGATTCTTGAAAAGGCCCAACTGTTTTTGGTCCTCGTATTAAATGGAC
>NC_090726.1:14760226-14767726 GCF_036898095.1 Palaemon carinicauda | reverse complement strand
TATATAAGAAGAGGATAACCAAAACTTTAAGCATAAGTCTGATAGTAAACAGAAACTTGTTTATCTGAAAGAAAAACATTAGTGCCACTTTTAACATACCGAGGTATGAAGGTCAGAAAAGTCTGTATTACTAATCAGTTACAATAGCGTTAGAAACGCTCGGCACACATGTCTGCACTTATGCTAGGTTCACCTTTGGAAGTGGAACAGTCAACGTGGGCACCTCAGTGCCCTCACTTAGTTTGTAGCACAGAATGTAACTACACACTCACCCTGGAATTAATTGTCCCAATTAAAACCACTGTTCCTCGCAGAGTTAAACAGCAGGGTTAACGACGCAACCCACTGCTACCACAGAACTCTTTAGTTGCTCCACTTGCTTCACATAGTGGCGAAAGAACACTCTGGAAGACTTCCAGCCAGTGTATGAACGGAGATGTTCAAAATCCATACAATTAAGGAAATTTAAGGATGAAGCAACTTTCCTCGGATCGTGACCTGCGGGTGTACTGTCAGGATCCGCTCTGCGAATAAAATATGCGATTTTCGCCCTGAATTGATTCAGTGATAAATTTGAGCCTGATGTTTCTTCCCTGAATAGTTGACCACCCTAGAAGTCTGAAGTTCTATGAAGATTGACCTTTAGGCATTCTACTGGACGAAGAGATGCATCTCCTTTCAGAGGGCAGATTCTCCAGGGACCCCACCTGTTGGTGGGTAACTCATTCTTGGTGAGAAACAAAGTATCCGGAAACAGTTTCAGTTCTCCCCCATCCGGGAACTGAACACGACCTCCCTCTCTCGAGAGGGCTACAATCTCACTAACCCTGGCCCCGGACGCGAGTGGAAATAGGAAAATAACTTTTTGGGTCAAATCCATTAAGCACCCTCCTCATTGCTCCACAGAGAAGCGAAATGAAGAACTTTGTCTAAAGACCATGAAATGGGCTTTGGAGGTGCTGAAGGTCTGAGCCTAGTGCAGGCTTTCGGAACTTTATTAAAGATCTCGTTAGCGAGGTCGACCTGAAAGGCATATAGAATGGGTCTTGTCAAAGCAGACATGCACGTCGAAATCGTGTTAGCTGCCAACCCTTGACCATGGAGGTGGATGAAGAAAGATAAGCAGAAGTCCGTCGAGATCTCCTGCGGATTCTTTGCCTTGACAAAGGCCACCCATTTTCCCCAAGATGACTCATATTGCCTTCTATAGATTTGCCCTTATATTCCTCTAGGAAGTCTATGCTGGCTTTCGAAATCCCGAAACGCTTTCTCACCGCTAGGGAGAGAAAATCATGAGCTGCAGGGTCCGGTTTTCTGTAATGAAGCACAGACAGTCGACTTCTGGACTTGCTGGGTCAGAACTGGATCTGGTAGCGGTAGAAAATTCAACCGTAGTTCCAATGCAGGGGGAACCACACGCTGTTCGGCCACTTGTGGGCCACTATTACCGCTACCCCCCTTGAAGGATCTCAGTTTGTTGAGGACCCTCAACAGAAGGTTGTGAGAAGGGAACAGATAAATCCTGGACCATCTGTTCCAGTCGAGGGACATCGCGTTCCACTGCTTCCGCTAAGGGGTCCTCGTACGGGGACACGTACAGGGGCAACTTCTTGTTGTCTTTCGCCGCAAAGAGGTCTATCTGCAGTTCTGGGACTTGATTCAGAATGAAGGAGAATGATCCTGCGTCTAAGGACCATTCCGACTCTATCGGTGTGAACCTGGATAGAGCGTCCGCTGTCACATTGCGGACTCTTTGAAGGTGAACTGCCGACAGGTACCACTTCTTCTTTTCCGCCAATCGGAAGATGGCCAACATCACCTGGTTGAGAGGTGGTGACCTCGATCCTTGTCGATTCAAGCATATCACAACTACCTCGCTGTCCATCACCAACCTTATGTGGATCGAGTGACACGGGGAGACTTTCTTTAAGGTAAGGAACACTGCCATAGCTTCTAGAAAGTTTATGTGAAAGGTCTTGAATAGCTTGGACCAAGTCCCCTGGACTTTTTTCCGATGAGTGACCTCCCCGTCCCTCCTTCGAGGTGTCTGAGTGAATCGTCACCGACGGGGGAGGTGGCTGAAGAAGAACCGACTTCTTTAGATGTCTGGCTTGGGACCAAGGCCTGAGAAGAGTACGTAGCCGAAGCGGAACTGGTCTTCTCAGATCTCTTCGCGCGTTGATGCATAACTTCTCCAAACTCCGGTTGCATCCTTTAGCTGTGCTCTTAGCACTGGGTCTGTCACCGAAGCAAACTGGAGAGAGCCCAGTACCCTCTCCTGTTCGCGTCTTGATATCCTTTCGGAATCTAGAAGTCTCTTGACAAAACCCGCTATCTCCTTCCTTTTCTTCGCCGGGATGGAGAAACGATGTGACATTAAGTCCCAGTGGATTCCCAGCCACTGGAACTTTTGAGATGGAGAAAGTCGAGACTTTTTTCTGTTGATCTTGAAGCCTAGATACTCTAGGAACTGGGTCACTTGACTGGAAGCTTGCAAGCATTCTGTCTCGGATGCTGCCCACACCAGCCAGTCGTCCAGGTAGGCTACTACCTGAATTCCCTTTAGGCGTAATTGTTTGAGAGCTACGCTCGCAAGCTTCGTGAAAATCCTTGGGGCTATATTTAGCCCGAATGGCATGGCTCTGAAGGCGTATAGTCTTCGTTGTAGCTTGAACCCTAGGTAGGGGGAGAGTCGACGGTTGATTGGAACGTGCCAATAGGCGTCTGACAAGTCTGTGGAGACGGAATATGCCCTCTTGGGCAGTAAGGTCCTTATGTGTTGCAGTGTTAGCATCTTGAATTTGCAATTCACTATGAACTTGTTGTGGCTACAAGTCCAGAATGACTCTGAGCTTTCCCGAGTCTTTCTTAGGAACACAAAACAGCCTCCCTTGGAATTTGATGGACTTCACCCTTCAGATCACATTTTTCTCCAACAGTTCTTGAACGTACTCCTCCAGAATGGGGGTGGAGTGTTGGAAAAAACCGAGGGCACGGGGGTGGAGTGCTGTACCAGCTCCAGCCCAGTCCGTTCTTGAGTAGGCTTTGGGCCCAGGGATCGAAGGTCCACCGATCCCGAAAATTCTGAAGTCTCCCTCCTACCGGCATCATCTCACTTGGACTGCCGTCCTGAGGTCTTGCCTCCCCGACCGCGACCGCCCCTGAATCCCTTTCCCCTTGAGGGGCGCCTAGACGAGCCTCTGGCTGCTCCTCTAGGCTTTGCTCGAAAGGAAGTAGACTGCCCTTCGAACGTTGGGGTGAACACCGTGAACTGTGTCGACACGGCCTGGGGTACCCACTGGAAAGTGGTCGGGGTTTGTGCCACCATCTGGGGCACTGAAGGCATCGGCAACTGTTGTTGCTGTTACTGTTCAACTGGCTTGGCTGGCCGAGACGGTAGCCTAGGCCTTTTAGTCTTCCTCTTCGGTTGGGGACCCTCATCCGGGGAAGACTTTCTCTTGATAGACAGGCCCCACTTTTGGAGAAGATTTCTATTCTCCGTGGCGGCCTTATCCACAACTTCTTTGACCAATCCGCTAGGGAAAAGGTCTTTGCCCCAAATGTTGGAGGAGATTAGTTTCCTTGGCTCGTGCCTCACCGTAGCCGAGGTGAACACGAACTCCCTACAAGCTCTCCTCGCCCTGACGAAGCTGTAAAGATCCTTCGTCACTGTGGCCAGATGAATCTTGGCCACTACCATGAACATTTCATGGACCTTGGGGTCACTTGCCATCATCTCAAGAGTGGTCTGAAGAGACATTGAGGCAGCCAGTCTTTCTTTTGTCTCGAGCTCTCTCCGCAAAAGAAAGTCAGACTGCTTAGGGAGGTTCTCACCGAACTGACGTCCGGCAATATCAGCCTCCAACATCCCGACTGAGAAGGTAAGATGGACGTCCTTCCAGTCCTTGAGGTCCATGGGTAGGGCTAGCGACAAGGGTTTACACTCCTCCAGGGAGGGGCAAGGCTTGCCCGCCTCGACTGCTTTTAATACAGCCGCAAACCCTTTCTGCAAAAAGGGGAAGGCTCTAGCAGGAGAGGACACAAAGGAAGGGAGCTTCTTACTCAATGCAGTAACTTTTGAGTTTGTGAAGCCCCTCTCTTTCATCGAAGATGAAAGCAAAGCTTGAGCCTTAGCATGGTCCATCACTATGATCTCCTTCGGCTCTGTCTTCTCCTTTGAAGCTGGTTCCTTCCTCAACCGGATATAACAGTCCGGATATGACCCTTTGCTGGGCCAGAATTCCACTTCCTCAAGGGGAACTGAACCCAGCTTATCCGACATGACGATCTTTCCAGTCGTCATCGGAATGTGCTCGGCATATCTCCACGGGTTAGCATCTGAGCACAAGGGAAGGTCTTTCACATTGAGCCTTTTTTGGGTCCCACGTGATGCTGCAAGCTCCTGCATCCGCAGTTCCATTGCAGCCGCCTTCTCCATATTCTCCTTCTGCATTTGTTGGATCATTTCAACAATGGAGGAGAGGGCTGTCCCAGCTCTACTGGGAGAGCAGACGATGTTGAGGGAATAGGTTCAGGGATCAGAACCAGAGCAGCCCGACACCTCGTTGGCTTCTTCCTCTACGATGTCTGGGGCTTGATCTTCATCCTGGCCTCCTGCCAGGAGGTCTTCCTGCAGACGCTCTTATACGTCTGACATCCTGTCGCCAAACTGGATGTCTTGCACGGCGACCGCCACTTCAGCATCCACCTGGATCTGAACTAGGGGGGATCTCCTCTTGAGGCTGGGGAATCACTGCATCAGCTGATGCTCTAGGGAAAAGGTAAGCCCTCATCTTCTCACTTGGGAAGATAAGGTCCAGAGGTGTTCTTCTCGAAGCCCCTTACCCAGGTGCGAAGCTTCCCCCTTGCTATATCCCTTGATTCCGCTGTCCTAGGGGAATCAAAAGCTTCAGTAATCAGGTTAGAGCATACCTGGGGGTCCCAATACCGGAGCTCACCTTTGGAGACAGCGCATGCTGCGTGTCTCCTACATAATCCATGTCCGCAGAAGTTCTTACTGCGGACGTTGCAGAAAGCACTTCCGCACTTCGGACGTACCTCCTGCAAAGAGAAGAAAATTTCCATGTGTATCAAGTGAACTATGTATCACTGGATATGCACAGTTAGGCATAACAATTCAGAAAGGAAAGACACACACTTGTGTTTCCCTCACAACCAATTGTTGCAGCCTTCCAGATAATAAAATCGAATGGTTACTCTCTTCTAGAATATCCAATGCCAAGTTTCCAGAGGAAACAGGTGGAGCTCACACCTAAGCAATGATTTTAAAATCCAGGATAGTAGACAAGAAAGAACTCACTTTCTTATCTGTAAGGCAACAGCAAAGGGCCGTGCAAGACAACACAAAAGTGTTAGAACACACAGTGCTGTACCAAAACTTATACTATAGTTTTCCTCTTACAGTATATGTTATACTGAAGAATACTGGTACAGTATAGGAGGTTATGTGCTGGCCGGCACTTGCCGGCTGGCTTACACCAAAACTAGCTTTAAAGTATACTACTTAACAGCTATAAGGCGGCAGAACGCTGGTTCAAATGCATGTGCCGGCCGACAGTAACTGCCGGCCGGCAACAGCCAATGTCGGCTACACAAGGTAGCACCCGGCTGCCGGCCACACTCTTGGCGACCGGCAGACAAGGGCTGACATTAGCCGGCCGGCAAAGGTATACAACCGATGCCAGCCAGCAGCAAAAGAACCAGAGGACTACGACTGCCCGGCTGCCGGCCTCATAGGCCGGGTCGGGTACAGCACTAGAAGAAAACAGAATGGATGCCGTGATAAGAGCGTAAACAACCTCCAATCCCGGCAATCCGAAAGAGTGCATATAAGGAAGGGGAGAATCTAATTCAGGCTTCCTGACCAATGCCGTCTGACTCACAGGCAGGCATGGATGAGGGACCAAGGGAGGTCCGGGCAGCACTCAAGCAGAAGACCCTTGCCGGCCGGCAGACTCTGCCGGCCGGCAAAGGACTGAGTCAATTCCACATCCTAACCTATCCTAGGTCCAGATGTAGAATGACGTACAGTACTGTAATGGCTAGGCCATTACGGAGATAGAGGGGGAAGGGACAAAAGAGGGTCCTACCAACCTTGCTTTAGTAAAGGATCACCCGCAGCCAAGGAAACTCATCTTAGCCTAAGGGAGATCCAAGGAGGGAGGCCAGCTCCCAAAGAACCAAAGCAAGGAAGGTGTTGCTACTCCCAGGGAAAGAATCTTATCCTCCCACCGAGAACAGCAACAAGGACTAGTCTGCTAGATCACAAAAGAAGAAATCATCTCGTACAGAAACCTTCGGTAGTGACCTAAGGAGGCTAAGCCTCCTATGTCTGTGTCAGGCCAGCGAGGGAGACTCTACCCCAACCCAGACGAACACAGACTCAGACTAAAAACTATGTTGTTCTGTCCCACTCTGAAACCAGACTTACTGGAACAGGAAGGTACAGTAACACCCCAGTATAGTTTTATCGAAAGTTAATTCAGATAAACCTCTTAGGGATAAGCCCAAGGCTTAAACAGAGGGAAAGAGATTGCATACCTTCTCCGAAGAAAAGAAAGCAACCGGGGAGTATGAGAAAGTATACTAAGGCTACATAAGCAACTTAGCCTAGGCACCAAGAGAATCGATTACCTAAATCACCGAAACTCACTCATATACTATCTTGGAAATATTCAACATAATCTTAAATGTATAAAAAACAGACTAAAGCTTCAATAAAATTTTAATTCACTCGGAAAACCAAAATCATGCAGAAAGTACTAGGACCAAACGACTAGGCTACATGGCCTAGCGTAGGCCAGAGTTGGCGAATACTTCGCCTAAATAATACTAAAGCACGAAAGGAAATCATATGTAACGCTAAATAGCTAAAATTTATTAAAGCAAAACAACCGGGAATGTCGCTCTGGCTAACTAAATCTCATACCTAGCGAGCGACAGCGTCCATGACGCCTCCGGTAGGCTACGGCTCTTGTAACAAAGATTAATCCTATTAATCACTTAAAAATTCACCAAGAGCCTACATTTATACATAAAAGAAATGGTACTCAACTTATCAGAGGCCGACGAAGTTGGAGAAGCCATGAAAAGCTGAATAAATCCAAGATTTGCGAGAAACACAGGAAAAAACACCGAGTTGTTAAGCTACGCAAAAAGGAATACAGATGGCGCCAGGATTGGCGCAATGCACGCTTACGAAACTGGAGAATAGGGAGCCTTGGGAGCGGCTCCCCCTTTCTCTTTCCCGTTTTCGTTTCTTGCCAATTGACCCCTTGATACGTAATCTCTTTTTGGGGTGCAGATTGCCATGTGGCGTGTCAAGAATACGTCCTCTGATATGTCGCGATATCCCTTTCATGAGGGATATTCGCTCCAGGAGTTAGAATTCTGGTACCTTAAGGTAAATTCTCTGGGAATATCGCCGTAGTTGTAATATACCCTAGGAAGCTACCCTATAGGAACTTCCATCAGGACGAC
>NC_090726.1:14745226-14750226 GCF_036898095.1 Palaemon carinicauda | reverse complement strand
ATTAATGATTTCCATACCATGAAAGATTTACTTTTTGATCTCATTAGTTAAAAAATCATATTTGTGAATAAAGTTTGTCCAGACTTTCTGCCATATACATATAACTGGGTTTATGTTAAATTCACATTTTGGAACTATCTTTGTTTGTATGTGATAATGCACATACATATAAAAGTAAATATTTATCAGACCATATGTAATAAAAGTATCTGTTGTGGAAGTCCACTGATCTTGCTATATATTAATGAATTCCATACCATGAGGGGTTTACCTTTTGATCTCCTTGGTAAAAAAAAAAAAAATCATTTGTGAATAAAATCTGTCCAGAATTCCTAGCATATGCATATAGCTGTGTTTAAGTTGAATGAGTTTTTAGAACTATCTCTGTTTACCCGTGATAGTGCATATAGAGTTTTCATTGTTAATTGTACTAGATATATTCAGGATGACATACTTTTCATAAAAAGACTAACTTGATGTATAAGTTACTAACAAAGCTAACTCAAACAAGAAAAGGTGAAAGGTTTAAAGGGGATCCGTACAGGTAGATGGTCTCTAGACCTTCTGGCCTTTGAACAGCATTAACATTAAAGTAAGACTCTTAATGATTTGTTTGCTTTCTTTTGAATAATCTCTTATAATTTTCTCCCTTTGTTTTTATTTGCTCTATATGTTTTCAAGTACGTTGTTTTGTTGCAAAGAATTGTATAATGCCAGTAAGGGAAACTATATACATAAAACCTACTTGTACTGCCATATAGAAAATTCTTTTCAAGAAATTATCCAACTGTTGAAAAAAAATATTTGTCAACGTAGAATTTAAGAGTAACAATACAATAAAAAAGGCCGTAATAAATAATTCTCTTGCCAGTACCAAGGATGTGTATATAGTATTCCATGTACTTTTTGTGATAAATTCTACAGTGATCAAAAAGGAAAAAAATCTCGAAGAGATATTTGAGCAATAGGAGAGAAGTGCCAGATAATAATGCAATATTTTTCCATATTAAAGATAGAAACCATAAGCAAATAAATTACTTCTTTTAAATAACTAAGTAGGAAGACTCTTCATAGTCCAGGTTTGTAAAAAATTATATATGTAAATATCAACTAGAGATGAGATTTATTATCGAATTCAAAATTTGTAATATATCTCCACTTAATACCCTTTTATGATAAATGCTTCAGGCTGCACTAGGACTTGAACTGTGCTTCTGAGTCAAAGCAGTCCCAATAGTAGATCCTAATAACTAGCCATCAAGAGAGATGCAAGTCTATTCCAAGTCCAATGTACATATTCATTTCGAATTCAGGAATCTGTATTAGAACTTGAATTCAACCTATCTTCACAATGATGATTTATTAAGGATTTACCAATACGTAGATATTTATGATAACCATGTGTCGCTTATAGGGGGCACTTTAATAGATATGAATATATCCCCCATTGCGTCAATAGGCGTAGGAGGAGGAGATGATGAGGATGATGATATAAATGCAACATCAATTCAAGTCACGTGTTTTAGTGACAAATGACTATAATAAAGTGCCCATGTGTTGCCAATTCATTAATAAGCTATCTTGGAAAACATAACAGACACCTTACAAGTTTCGAACTGTCGACCTAACTACGCCATGACCCCTCGCTGCTGGGAGAAGGGCGATGGTGGCTGGTACAACACACAAAAATACGCTACCGGGGTCTAAGCAACGCCAGGCAGGGCAGCCGGTCGGGACTACGGTCCACCCCAAAGCCAAAACAAAGTCCTTCAAAAGGAGGCAACCGTGTTACCACATACGAATGGGGAAACAAAAAAAAAAAAAAAAAAAAAAAAAAAAAAAACACGCTAATAGAAGAAGAAGAAGAATTATTTATGGATGGTTGATTTGAAGTCTACATTAGTATTGCAATACTAATGCCACTACATAGTCACTCTTATTTTCAATTTAAATGACATACTTTCCATAAAGAAAACTTATTTCAAAAGTCACTGATCATTATGTACAGTTATCATGATATTCCAGGTGCCATAGCATTTATACATTTCATCCCAATCCCTTTATAACAATATTATTGTGGTCTTCTCGCATATTAAAGTGAACATCCGAAAGGTCATTGCAGTGAGAGTATCGGTTATGCAAATCCAATGCCCTTTTTATCATATATTCATGACTTTATATCATGAAGGATTTATATCTCCTCCCTTATTGCCTTATTTTATGTTTGGGTTCCCCCAGGTCCCTCAGTGTAAGGCACCTCGATATAGACTAAAAGAGAAAAATATTGTGAATAAATTGTTTGCGTTTGTTTCTGTAGATGGGTGTGTACACGTAACTATTTGGCGGTTATAAGGTATATCATAATTTTATTTCTATTGAAATTAGCTTTACTTAGGAAAAAATAACTTTAAGATATATATGTCGAAATGTTTGTAACTTGCAAGGAGAAAATTGATAAATTGGAGTATTTTGATAGGAAAAAAATGAGATAGAGAAAAAAAAATATATAAGATAATTTTCCTTGTAATTAAAAAACTATATTTGGATTTATTAGGTTCTCCATAGCCTGATTTTTTTTTCAATTACTCTCGTAATCTCTCCCATTGTTTATGTTTTCTTTATAAAATTGTAAGAACTCAGCAAAGTGCACAGTTCTTTCAAAAAATATCATAGCAACTTTCTCACCTGTAAAGATGAACATCAATATTTATGGTTATGAGCTAGTACTAAAATTAGATAGGTAGCAACCAAGATGTTAAGGGTATGGTTATTCAAAATATAATTATTAAGCAAGCAAACGGATCTGGAATGGTCTTCTGGTATTGGAGAAGACAAATAGAATATGAATCGGACTATGGTAATCATAAACGGGACAATAAGGCATATTGATAGAATTTGGATGGGCTTTTTACAATGAAGTTTAACGGGGTGACACGCCAAAAGATCAAGAATAGGTTTCTTGTATTATTGAATGAGGCAACATGACAGATTCCAAAATGTGAATGGGCTCAAGATAATGGATGTGTGGTAACATCATAAACCAAAAGAATATCAATGGGGTTCTGATCTTTGGAATTGTTGCATTCTGGCAGATCAACATAAGGAAGTGGTTATCTATTCATTGAAATTTTGGAACGTTCCCAAATTAAGAAAATGTTTCTGGTTGTTGAAACAGAGGTAACAAAGGTTTTTGGGTGGTGGGAATTGGGCTACATAACTGACAAACGTAATGTGAATGGGCCTCTTGAAATTGGAATAGTGGAAGCCAGCCAAAGGCAATAGAATATAAAAGGTCTTTTTGTAAGTAGAAGTGTATGATGAAAGCGAATTATTATTTAGTTGTAGTAAAGACATTAGATTGAGTTCATCCTTTCCCAATTTATGATAACATTCTTCATTGAAATGTATGAAAAAAAGTCACAAGTTTCTGAAAATCTTGACCGTTGTTGTATTGTTTCTACCCAAAAAAATCTTAATATTAACTTTTCATGATATATATTACTTGATTTTAATACGTATGGGAAGATTTCTAGATTTGTATCTTCGTATACTTCAAAAAACGATGCGTGCTCTATAATATTGCTATTTGTTTTTCAATTCCTAGTATATCCAAGGTTCAGGAAAATAGGTAATCAAGAACTACAGTGTAATTTATTATTTCCATGAAACCGACTGAAAATTTAGGTTTATATCAACACTCCAACATTGTATATCATGAAACTCTAGTGGCTTTTAATGTTCAATACTTTACTGACTATTCAGTGAAACTATGTAATAAGCTAATATTTCTCTCTCTCTCTCTCTCTCTCTCTCTCTCTCTCTCTCTCTCTCTCTCTTCTATCAAATAATAAGTTGAATTATGGGAGAAATAATGATTGGATATTTCATGGAGGAATAAAGAAGTGAACATGGAATTGAAGGAAAGTAAACCAGTAAATGTGATTTTAGTTATCATTTATCAACTGTTTTGAAATAATAGTCTACCTTTTCACGCGTTTTTGCGTAAACCATTCATAAGGTTTAATTTTCACGACAGTGGATTTTATTCAAAACAACCTACTTTTTGTAATATGTGTTAACTTAAGTTTTCCTATATAGTTGATAGTAACAACTTCTATTTGGTTAGCGTAAAGTCGTAGTGTGAATTATAGAAAATCTGCAGTTACTTATTAGCTTTATAAAATTCATAAAAAGTTTATTGTTTTGCAAAAAAAAAAAATATATATATATATATATATATATATATATATATATATATATATATATATATATATATATATATATATAAAACCTTTAACGTAGACCTGTTATAAAGGTAAAATATACAAAACCTTTCTTCCATGGAAAATTTTCAACTATGTCAACATAAATTTGCATAATGAAGTTTGAGGTATTATAATTAATTTATGATAATATGATAATGCTTTATATGTTGAAATTTGGTATTGTAACTTTAGTCAAGGGAAAATTTTCTATGATAACATGATAATGTTTTATACATGAAATTTGATATTATAACTAGAGTCAAGGTGACATTTTCTCACAATATTTTCCATTATTAGATATCAATTATGATTGCTTTCTTTTTGTTAATTCAAGTTTTCATATAAATACTTGAATAGTCTCAGAATTAACTATCATAAGAAAAAAAATATCTTCAAATATGCTTAAGATTTAGTGTTTCTTACGAAAACGACAATTCTTTATAAATAAGTATTACATAAATAGTAAACTACTACGATTGGTAAAAAAGGAGCTTCGATATTTTCCATCCCTGGAAAAGAGTAGAGTGATATCTTCAAATGAAAATGGTGCGGGAATAAAATAGTGTGGGAAACCTTCGTGCTGAAATCCATTTGGAAATTGGCTGCAATTCAGTAGACTACCTTTAGAGCAAGTTTCAAGCCAATACCAGAATTCACCCTATTTGTAAATGTTTTATTTTTTTATTTATTTCCTTTTCCTCCACACCTTTATCGCAAGGCGAGAGAGAGAGAGAG
>NC_090726.1:14727258-14734758 GCF_036898095.1 Palaemon carinicauda | reverse complement strand
ATATATATCTATATATTAGGAGAAGTTTGATCTATTTTTACTTTTACTCTTCTAATATTTTATCAATTCGTTTTAGTTGTTCATTTCCTGCTTCTGAAAAAAAAAATGACTCAATTATGAAACAATCGATAAACGAGGTATATTTTGCAGACCATTATTAATATTCTCTGTTGTCAATTGATTTATATAGTTTCCGATTTTGTTATGATAATCAATTAACTTTAAACTGATTTTATGGTAGTTCATACCAATGATGTTAATGATTCACCAAAAAAAAAAAAATAAATAAATAAATAAAGAAAAAAATCATAGGAAAAATTATATATATACAGAGGTATTTATAGTAATAAAAAACAATTAATACATGTTGAAATAAAATCATTACATGGATGCTATTCTACGATCGATAAACTTATACTGTATTCGAGGCTAAAATTGTTCAAAAGAAGTAAAATTAGTTCATAGATGACCAGTTCGTTCTCTTCCTCTTACAAAATCTCTCTCTCTCTCTCTCCTTCTCATCTCTCTCTCTCTCTCTCTCTCTCTCTCTCTCTCTCTCTCTCATATTTCAACAATTATTATTTTTGAATGATTTTCTTGTCAACATGATATGAATAAACACTATTTCAAAGATTGATAATATGTTAATTTTAACAATTGTTATTTTTTTATGATTTTCTTGTCAACATAATATGATAAAAAACTTTTTCACATATTTATATTTTGTAATGAGCCTCTGAATTTATCACAGTTTTCATTATTTATAAAATTGTGAAGAAACTTCTATATGAACAATATTTCAGTCGAATTAAGTATAAAAATCAAATAACAATAATATAAGAGAATATAGTTGCTTAAGAAATTTTGAACCAGTCAAACTCTCAGGTATAACATTAGTTATAAAATTGGCACCATCTAACCGATGTGAAGAAAAATAATTTTTACACATCAACATCATTTACAAATGACCATTACTTGAAACACCGATTTCGTCATTTAGAATATTTATGCACTTTCTCTAATTTAATATATATATATTTTTTCCCTTTATTTGTTTATTTCTATCAATCTACAGATTTATATATTTTGTTTTTATATTTATGAAGAAAAATGCTACATCAGCAGAAACGGCACCAGTTTTTACACTTTTTTAAAAAGTAAGGTCCTCTTAAAGCTATTTTCATTACTTCTGAAATCTGTGAGACTTTCACGCTTAACACTTTATGTCTCTTAATAACTTCTTGTCATAAACCTCGGGACATTTCCCCAACCCTCAGTTTCACTCGTCTTTTTTTTTCTTCTTTTCCTTCTCCTCATTAATGCTACCCAAATTCCAGTTTACTTATTTCCATTTAACGGATGGTTCTTCGATATATGAAGTCTCATGGAAATATTTCCGTTTAACTTCGGGCATTATTTAATTTTCATTTATTACCATTACTTTTTTTTTTTTATTTATTCAAACGCTTTTTTTCCTCGGTAGATAACATTATAGTTTCCACCAAAAAACCCTTAAAGGGAAATTTCCTATATATATTAGAGTGTGACATTTAAGCATACTAGTCTAGATTTAGTGACATTTTGGTGTTCCAGATATATACATATACACACATACACACACATGTATATATATATATATATATATATATATATATATATATATATATATATATATATATATATATATATATATATATATATATATATATACTTGTATATACGTATACATAAAAACAGAAATTCAAAAGTATATATTAAAGATAATTTGATCATTCTAAATTCATTAAGGAAACAAATCTCAACATTATGGGATATAAAGATCGGAAATATATTCCTTTGAAATTTTTCGGTTTTCTGCTTACATTTAAGTGAAGTTCGTAGCCAGATTTTTAATGTATTATTACACCCCACTATAGTTAACGAAAAGCCATATACGTTACTCATAACTCAGAGAGTGGAAGTCTAAAGGATTCTTAATTTTTCCCATCGATGAATTTTTTGTTACAATGGAACCTAAAATGGTTGTTAAATTCATGATACTCTTCTAATGATAAGTTTAAAATTGATTATCAAAGGTTTAAAGGCCGCTAATGAATGGCAGAGGCAAGGGACAATGACATCGCCCTATCGAACAAGACAATACCCTGGAGACTGACCATATATAAAATATGATCAGCTCCCAAGCCCCCTCTCCACCCAAGCTAGGACCAAGCAGGGCGAGGCCATGGCTGCTGATGACTCAGCAGATAGACGTATAGGGTCCCCCAAACACCCCACCCTTAGCTCACAAGGAGGGTGAGTGAGGTTGCAGTGACCAAAGAAACTAACGAGTTTGAGAGGGACTCGAACTCCAGTCTGGCGAGCCTCAGACAGGGACGTTAACACATTGGCTTCCCCAACCCTGTAAAAGAGTAAGGGAAGTTTATGAGTAATCCAAATTGAGAGGATGTAACAAACTCAAATCTTGAATTTAAGAGGTAATTATTCGGCCATATCAGACTGGAATGATACATAAAGATTCCTTAAATCAGAATTATTGGCAAGTAAAATAAATGATCGATGCTGTTGCAAAGGCAAATGGTGCCATCATTCATCATTCATAATTGTCTCTCCGGAGAACTGCTCATTCAGTCCTGATCCCTTGACTTAAGTTATCATTATTGGTCCTGTATGTAATGTACCTCATTACGTAATTTGTATTATTCAGTTAATATTTGAACTCTCCATGTCAGAATGGCAATCATTGACATCTTCGTTCCACATTATTAAAGGTTAAAGGTGTCCGGTTTCAGTTCAAGTTTCATTAGAATACATGCTAAACAAAACGTCAGCCAGGCAAGTCCAACCCCTCACTGTGATGCACAACCAAAACAGTAAACAGCTCAAACTCAAGGTCCCGGGCTGGGATCGATCTGCTGCCATGCAAATGCTAGGCGACCATGTTACTACTGCACTGGCCGTTGCATTGAACTGCTTCTCCTTAACCGTAGGTTGGAGATTATAATATATCCTTTTCATATCAAATACGGTATCAAATTTGGAATCTAATAATGGTAAGGCCTTACAAATAAGTAGCTTCAGTTAGGAAGCCTTGATTGTGTAAAGTAAAATAGGTTTGCTAACATTCTCTACGCTTATTCAATTCTTTTTCAATATCACAAGTTGAAGGTTTCTAGCATGGTTCACTTTAACACATATCATATGATGTGGTTAATGGAATCTTGTAATACAATATCCAAACAAAAATTCCTGCGAAACTGCTTCAGTGCCTCCTCCCCTCTCATCTCTTTCTATCCACTACACCAACTTTAGTATGTATCGTGAAATTAACGTTGCAATATAAAATTCAAACACCAAAAAAAAAATCACACGTTGAGTATTTATATTCTTGATTTGCAATCGAAAAATTACAGTTTTCGAAGAGATTTGGCTTTGTTTGCCAGTGCCAAACATTTCTCACTAAATTGAATTCCTCACGAAATCTGAATGGGGGTGGGGGAGAATTTATATAATTTTTTTGTCTCTCGGGATTTAGATCCATTAGTGAGAAAAGTCCTAAATGTTAAATTCTAAATAAACAGAGAACCATTCCTACACTAAAATAAAATATCATGAAGACTTCATCCATATGACATTAATTGTGTTGAAGCTTACTAAATACTATTTTATTTTGCAGTTTATGGTTCAATTCTTTTCCTTTATTTGTGCTGGACTTTTTTGCTATTCATTTTCTAGGTCTTAGTGGATTTTTTATTTTCAAATAAGTCTAAACTTTTAATGCAATTATATTATATACAGAGATGATTATGAAGATTTCAATATCAATGAACTTTTTGTTTTTCCTACTACATTAAAACATTCTGGGAAATAACTTAAGTTGTTTTGGATATTTCTTTAGAATAAAACTGAAGATATACAGTACAAAGTATAGAACAAAAAATCAGATATGTATACCGCATTACATATTCTGAACTTACGTACTGCAGTTGATAATCTGCCAACACATATATTATTGAAGGCAATGAGAAATCATAGGTGATTTTTTTTTTTCTTTCACCAAGAGGTATTGTTTTCTTGAGCTAGACCAAGATGGTTCCATACACTATAGGCTATGTTCATTAAAGGTTTTAAAGGTTTAAGGCCACTCATGAATGGCAGAGCCAAGGAACAGTGACATTGCGCTATCGAGCAAGACAGTGCCGTAGAGACTGACTATATATATATATATATATATATATATATATATATATATATATATATATATATATATATATATATATATATATATATATATATATATATATATACATATATAAATATATGTATATGTATATATATATATATATATATATATATATATGTTATATATATATGTTATATATATATATATATATATGTATATATGTTATGTATATATATATATATATATATATATATATATATATATATATATATATATGTTATATATATATATATATATATATATATATATATATATATATATATATATATATATATGTGTAATATATATATATATATATATATATATATATATATATATATATATATGTTATATATATATATATATGTTATATATATATATATATATATATATATATATATATATATATTTATATATATATATATGTTATATATATATATATATATATATATATATATATATATATATATATATATATATATATATATATATATATATATATATATATACAGTACATATATGATCAGCGACCAAGCCCCCTCTCCACCCAACCTAGGACCAAGGAGGACCAGGCAACGGCTGCTGAAGACTCAACAGACAGACCTATAGGCTCCCCCAAACCCCCATCCTTAGCTCGCAAGGATGGTGAGGTTGAAGTAATTAAAGAAACTGACGAGTTTGAGCGGGACTGGAACCACAGTCTGGTGATCATCAGAGTCAGAGACGTTATCATTTCGGCCACCACAACCCTAATCATTCGGCTGTGGAAGCCAAGCAGAGGCATCGTTGACTCGCAATCCGTGGATCACTGAGTTATATCGTTCTTAAAGATCAAGAATATTTACCACGGTCCGCATTCTCAGAGTTTATATGATCAGGGGATGAGTTATCAAAAGTCATTGCCTAGATCCCATAGGTACTGCCTTGGTTGGAGAGGGACAGCGCTGATCATATGCATTTACCACTATGTTCTAGGACATCACATGAGAAGCATAATAACCAGTGCCTCGCACCTGCTCCATATGAGCGATCTTTTTAAAAACTTGGAAAAGACTTTTATAATTTCTTACAGTTTTCGAATTATTTTTCAACTATGAAAATTTTTGTCCTTTATTTACGTTTTTATAATTATTACCAAAGAGTCTTTTGAGATAAGTCAGTTATCACATCCTCTGTGATATGAAGCGATCGTATGAGATCCTGATTTTGTGACAACACTGTAGTTTTAATTTACACAGAGAAAAAGACTCCTTATAAGATTTCCATATGGCATTTTGATATTTCTCTTCCGTGAAGGTCTCCTCAAATATTTTTTTCCTCATGAATAAGCTCTCTTCACTCGTTTCATAAATAAACGAACAGAGCAGACGTCTTTATGAAATTGGAGATAAAAGCTTACCCAGAGATATATTGAAAAGGGTGAGATACAAACACTTATGAATATCATTCATGTTGGCTATCTAAACGATCCCAATCACAGTGCATGGCTCGATATCAATGTGGGTGGCTAACGTCAGAAAAGATTCTACAACATGCTATTTACACACACAATACCTGACACTATCGTATATCACGGCAAAAGCAGGGATGATAACTGCAAAGGATTTAGCAAACTAAATTCCACACGGAATCCAAAGGCAAAAGCGCCAATAACGTGGCAAGGGTTGAATATATTGTTCCGGATCAATTGGACTCTGGACTTCTGTCTCATAAATTTTTCACCACCAGGGATACACTTAATGGAAACTCGAAAACCATGACATGCCTTTCATAGCAGGGCCATCTTTCGTGAAACGTTGGCAATATTTTGTTGATGTGTATTCTATTTTAAAATAGAATTTCAATTACCTTTTTTTTTGGGGGGGGGGGGGGTGGGGGTGGGGGGGGGTGTTACTTACCAGGTGAGGTTGGTAATCTTAAATAAATATCCGAATGTTTTTCGTAATTGCATGGTCCAGGTAACGATTCTTTTGAAATAAAGCATTCACTACTTCATCTTCATCATTGTAGAGTATACATTGGGTGCTATTATAGTATGCTATCTACCGTCGATTTTGCTATCTACCACCCCTCTCTGACTATAGTATGATACCCACCATCAGTCCCTAAGGGTACGGTCTACTTGCTAATCCGCCTCTAATAAGGAGGATCACTACTGACTTGATAACCCAACCTAACGTAACCTAACTCAACCCAACCTAACCTAACTTACAAACTGCTTATAATTATGCACCCATGTACTAACCTAACCTAACCTACAAACTGTTTATAATTAAGCATCCATGTTGTCCTTCCAATAAATATTATTAAACTATCATTAAAGTCCAATGAGGATAACATACTGCTGGTAAGTAATCTGTTTGATAATCCTCATCAAACAGGAGGATTAACATTGACGGCAGATAACATACTTTGTGGTAGATACCATACTATAATAGAAATTCGACGGTAGATAGCATACTATAATAGCACCATACATTGTATGTTCCTTCAAGCATCCTATTGCCCTTCATTCATTCCATATGACAGGATCATCTCAAAACATTCTGATCGTTTCTCCCTTTTTGTGGAACCAAATTTTCAATAATAAAAATATACGCAAAATTCTTTATTGTAGAAAATTTGTTTTTTCATTAACATATAACTTAAGATTGAATTATATTCCCGACTTGACTTCTATCCACTAAACAATTTTCTTCCCAACATTCTTTCCAGTCCCTGTGACCTTCCTTCCTTCTCGTATTTTGTATCTTACCTCTTATTTCATCCTCCCTTTTTATTTTATACTGGCTAACAAGTATATTTAGGAACTTAAAACTTATATTTTATCAGTAGTTGTACTAGAATGTATTCCTTCAAATTGTGTTTTTGTTATTCTTAAGAAAGTATTGTGTACCTTGGTCTCATATTGTCTATCCCTCAACTGGTAATAAAATATGAACATTACCTAAAGTTTAATACTTACTGCTAATTTTAGTGGAGAGAGAGAGAGAGAGAGAGAGAGAGAGAGAGAGAGAGAGAGAGAGAGAGAGAGAGAGAGAGAGAGGAGAGAGAGAGAGAGAGAGATAATGGCTCCGCAGGTCATAAAAAAATCTTAAAACTTGTGTAGAGTCGTATTTCCTTAAACTCAATCTGACAGCTCATTTCATTATCTTATACCATGAATTATTTAGATTCAATATAATTCCAATATTGATTACGATAGCATAAATCTCTACTATTGGAATTATATTGAAAATGCAATGACATTTATATCATTAATCTGAATGCCATACTCT
>NC_090726.1:14717258-14722258 GCF_036898095.1 Palaemon carinicauda | reverse complement strand
AAGGAACAGGTCCTATCAGAACTGCGTTACAATCACCCGATATTCATATCCATTTCTATCACGATCTTTTGCCTCTCTCAAATTTATCCTCCTATCACCCAGAAATTTTTTTACTCCATCAATCCACGAAAGTCCTGTTCCTCCTCTTGTACATCTTCCATCTACTCTTGCATTCATCCTACTTCAGCAGAGAGCCATTTTCCATTTTCTCTACAAGGTCAAAATACCTCAACAAAATCAAATTCACTCTATTTTCCAATTCATTTATTACTCCCCTTTCCGCTCTTACTACTTCGGTCCTAACCCTATCAAATGGAGATACACCAACCATACTCCTCAGACACTTCAACTCGAACACATTCAATTTCTGTCTCTCCGTCACTTCATCCCCATAATCTCGATCCATACATCAAAGTTAGTACAAATCACCTTTTCATACAAAATTCTCTTTACATTCATTCCTAACCATCTATTCTTTACTTTACCACTCTCGTCACTAACCCCAACACTTTACATCCTTCATTCACTTTCTGACGTATCTTTGCAGCAACATCAGAACCCAAATACTCTCATATATAATTACTTCCTATGAGATGTCAAAAGAGATGTCTACTGTGGTAGCTTTGAAAAAACATCCTGAGATCGTGAATTCTAATTTGTACTACAGTCAGGGATTTTTTCACAAGCGTTCGCTACCTTACACAACAAGATGAGTCATGAGCCCTAGCTCATCTTGATCTACCCGGTGTGCGTCTCGACTACCGATCATACTGTAGGATGATCCATTTCTTGCATCCATCGGTTATGGGTGACCATTTGATAATCTCTCAGTATTTCTTGTGTGGCTCGAATTGGAATAATCTGCGACAATTTAAAGATTTTATAAAAAAAAATTATTCTTCCATAACCTCCAATAATGTGCCACCGATAGAACTATGATAAAAAATGCTGCTTTTTTTTTTACCAAACTAGTTATAACGTACCGGGAGAAAAAAATTCTATACATCATTGG
This sequence comes from Palaemon carinicauda, assembly GCF_036898095.1. Classification (NCBI taxonomy): domain Eukaryota; kingdom Metazoa; phylum Arthropoda; class Malacostraca; order Decapoda; family Palaemonidae; genus Palaemon; species Palaemon carinicauda. Next base: position 14,721,246 of record NC_090726.1, on the reverse strand, counting down.
AATGTTTATATTGTCATTCTTCATAGGTAAACTTATGTAAACAGCGTATAAGATAATTCCTTTATGGGTGATAAATTAATTATCTAACTTACCCTAGAACTCAAGCTTCTTACCCAGAGACCAAGATATAGCAGGTATTTGTAGAAATTGTTTATGCAACGAAAAATAATGGGTAATCTTATTAATTATGTCAGATTCCAGATATAGGCACATATAAAGCACACTTCAGATTTTCTATCATTGCCACTTTAGATGACAAGATACTAGATGACAGGCGGTGGACCAAAACCGTAGTAAAGTAGTCTGGAGCTATCTGACAAGTTGATTATTCACGAGAAAGGCCTTCCACGGCTTACACACAGGTTGGTATTGTCTCCTGGATTAAAACCTCTTGCAGCTCATGAAGTAATTCAAGCTGTGGGCAGATATACCCTTCTCATAAATACAGGAGAGAAAATCCAAGCAAGAAGGTTCTGGACTAGAAAGATGATCAGACTCCCTACTTTGTGATACATGTGCGTAGACCAGAGTGGGTGTAGTATTGGTCTCGGAGGCTGAAACAGTGGATACTACGAACTGTTTGGCCACAGTGAATCTACTAGCCCTACCGTCCCGGAAATCCTGAAGGATATTCAAATCCTTCTAAAAATTCGTCATAGGAAACAGATTGATAGCCATCTGCACCAGTTCAGATTCAGAGTATATCTGGCCAATACCTGAGCAGCCACATTTTATGCTAAGTATAGTGGAAGCTTGTAGTTCTCTTTTGCTGTAAACATATCTATTGGGAGGTACAAAACTACCCCTTGAAACTCCTGTCGGTATGGTGCCCTTTTTGATGCGTTACATCTGATGTGTTTGTAAAAATTAAACAGGTCAAGGATCATTCTTCTTTCTGGGGAGTCTCTATTTGATATGTTGAATAATCTTACCTGTAATTAGAAAATCATACAATTAGTATCTCCTTGCAAACCTGTCGAGTCCCAGGGGTCTGGTCTGATGAAAGCTGTGGCATGGAGAAGGATTTGATATCAATGACCAACCGAGACTTATAGAGACTGTTTTTTGCACCTACTGAGAAAAGTACCTACGTTCCCATAAACCATGGAAATGATCCCTAACAAGAAGCATCTCAGTGATAAGACGCTTTACCTTTAATTGACTTATCAATCTTTCTATTGCTCTTAAAATATCTTCCATGACTCCCATTGCTCTATAATCCAGTTCTGATTGACCATGGGATTGGGTCTCACCTTCGGATGACTAACCTTCCTTTCCCTGTTTTCTCGGGGAAACATAGATGTAAGCCATAATTTGGGATGTGAAAAACTACTATTTTAAAAGCTATAATGCTACCTTTCATTCAGGGTAACAGTTTATCCATGGTGAAAGTCCGGCCCTTTCGACTTTACTTACTTTGTATAAACAAAAGCAATATTTTTTTTCTAGTTTCCATAAAAATTGAAGGTTGGTCATCGAAAGAATTCTGGAATATCCTCCCAAATATTCTGCAAGAATCCAGGTACATTCTCATCATAAAGCAGTATTAAGGCGGCTCTATTAATCCATTTGCCCATCTGGTGTCATAATTTCTCAGAATAAAATGATTAATACTTAAATCCATTTTGATACCAGAAGTAGCAATATTTATTTCCGAATTTTCATGTTTTTATTTTTCCAGAATCTATTATATCCTTTATCTCCTTCTGCTCTACTTGTTATTAAGATAGAAGTTCAAAACGTTTAATACTATACTGTAAATGTCGAAGTAAATAAAATCATTATATGCGGGGAGAGAGAGAGAGAGAGAGAGAGAGAGAGAGAGAGAGAGAGAGAGAGAGAGAGAGAGAGAGAGAGAGTAAAATATATAATTCGAATATCCATTACGACCTCTAGTATTGCAATACTAATGCTACTAGATAGTCACTCTTATTTTCAATTTAAATGACATACTTTCCATAAAGAAAACTTATTTCAAAAGTCACTGATAAATATGTACAGTTATCATGATATTCAGGTGCCATAGCATTTATACATTTCATTCCAATCCCTTTATAACAATATAATGGTGGTCTTCTCGCATATTAAAGTGAATATCGAAAGGTCATTACAATGAGAGTATCGGTTATGCAAATCCAATGTCCTTTTTCTCACATATTCATGACTTGATATCATGAAGGATTTATATCTCCTCACGGATAGACTAAAAGAGAAAAATATTGTGAATAAATTGTTTGCGTTTGTTTCTGTAGATGGGTATGTACACCTAACTATTTGGCGGTTATAAAGTATATCATAATTTCATTTCTATTGAAATTAGTTTCACTTAAGAAAAAATAACTAAGATGTATATATCGAAATGTTTGTAACTCGCAGAGAGAAAATTAATAAATTGGAATATTTTGATGGGAAAAATAAGATACAGAAAAATGAGAAAAATATGAGATCATTTTCCTTGTAATTAAAAAAACTATATTTGGATTGATTAGGTTCTCCATAGCCTGATTTTATTTTGATTACTATCGTAATATCTCCCATGGTGTAAGTTTTCTTTATAGAATCGTAAGAACTCAGCAAAGTGCACAGTTCTTTAAAAAAAGAAATATCATAGCAACTTTCTCACCTGTAAAGATGGGCATCAATATTTATGGTTATGAGCTAGTACTAAAATGAGATAGGTAGCAACCAAGATGTTAAGGGTATGATTATTCAAATATAACTATTAAGCAAGCAAACGGGTCTGGAATGGTCTTCTGGTATTGGAGAAGACAAATAGCATATGAATCGTTCTATGGTAATCAGAAACGTGACAACAAGGAATATTGATAGAATTTGGATGGGCTTTTTACAATGAAGTTTAACGGGGTGACACGCCAAAAGATCAAGAATAGGTTTCTTGTATTATTGAATGAGGCAACATGGCAGATGCCAAAATGTGAATGGGCTCATGATAATAGATGTGTGGTAACATCATAGCCAAAAGAATGTCAATGGGTTCTGATCTTTTGAAGTGTTGCATTCTGGCAGATCAACATAAGGAAGTGGTTCTCTATTAATTGAAATTTTGGAATATTCCCAAATCAAGAAAATGTTTCTGGTTGTTGAAACAGAGGTAACCAATGTTTTTGGGTGGTGGAAATTGGGCAACATAACTGACAAACGTAATGTGAATGGGCCTCATGAAATTGGAATAGTGGAAGCCAGCCAAAAGTAATAGAATATAAAAGGTCTTTTTGTAAACTAGAAGTGTATGATGAAAGCGAATTATTATTTAGTGGTAGTAAAGACATTAGATTGAGTTCATTCTTTCCCATTTTATGATAACATTCTTCATTAAAATGTATAGAAAAAGTCAGAAGTTTCTGAAAATTTTGACCGTTGTTGTATTTTTTCTACCAAAAAAAAAAAATTAAAATTAACTTTTCATGATATATATTACTCGATTATAATGCCTATAGGGAGATTCTAGATTTTTATCTTCGTATACTTCAAAAAACGATGCGTGCTCCATATATTGCTATTTTTTTTCAATTCCTAAAATATCCTAGTTCAGGAAATTAAGTAATCAACAACTACAGTTTCATTTATTATTTCCTTGAACCGACTGAAAATTTAGGTTTATATCAACACTCCAACATTGTATAGCATGAAACTCTAGTGGCTTTTAATGTTCAATACTTTTACTGATTATTCAGTGAAACTATGTAATACGGTAATATTTCTCTCTCTCTCTCTCTCTCTCTCTCTCTCTCTCTCTCTCTCCTCTCTCTCTCTCTCTCTCTCTCACTCTCTCTCTCTCTCTCTCTCTCTATCAAATAATAAGTTGAATTATGGGAAAAATAATGATTGAATATTTCATGGAGGAATAAAGAAGTGAACATGGAATTGAAGGAAAGTAAACCAGTAAATGCGATTTTAATTATCATTTATCAACTGTTTTGAAATATAGTCTACCTTTTCACGCGTTTTTGCGTAAACCTTTCATAAG
>NC_090726.1:14703820-14706320 GCF_036898095.1 Palaemon carinicauda | reverse complement strand
CTTCTATATGAACTATATTTCAGTCGAATTAAGTATAAAAATCAAATAACAATAATATAAGAACATAGTTGCTTAAGAAATTTTGAACCAGTCAAACTCTCAGGTATAACATTAGTAATAAAATTGGCACCATCTAAATGATGTAAAGAAAAATAATTTTTAAACGTCAACATCGTTTACAAATGACCATTACTTGAAACACTGATTTCGTCATTCAGAATATTTATGCACCTATCTCTAATTTCATATATATTTTCCCCTTTATTTATTTATTTATTATTAATCCGCAGATTTATGTATCTTATTTTTATATTGATGAAGAAAAGGGCTACATCAGCAGAAACTGCACCATTTCTTACACTTTGTTAAAAAGCAAGGTCCTCTTAAAGCTAGTTTCATTACTTATGAAATCTGTGTGACTTTCACCATAACACTTTATGTCTCTTGATAACTTCTTGTCATAAACCTCGGGACATTTCCCCAACCTCGTCTTTTTTTTTTTCCTTCTCCTCATTAATGCTACCCAAATTCCAGTTTACTTCTTTCCTTTTAACGGATGGTTCTTCGATATATGAGGTCTCGTGGAAATATTTCCGTTTAACTTCGGGCATTATTAAATTTTCGTTTATTACCATTACTGTTTTTTAAGTTATTCAAACGTTTTTCTCATCGGTAGATAACATTATAGTTTCCACCAGAAAACCCTTAAAAGGAAATTTCCTATATATATTAGTGTGTGACATTTAAGCATACTACTCTAGATTTAGTGACATTCTGGTGTTCCAGATATATACATATATACACACACATATATGTATATGTATATATATATATATATATATATATATATATATATATATATATATATATATATATATACTGTATATATATAGTATGTGTTTGTGGATGGGCTATGTAAAAACGTATGTGTACATAAAGCTTGTATATATATATATATATATATATATATATACATATATATACATACATATATATATATATATATATATATATATATATATATATATATATATATATATATATATATGTATATATATACATACATACTGTATATATGTATATATATATATATATATATATATATATATATATATATATATATATATATATATATATATATATAGTATGTGCTTGTGGATGTGCTGTGTAAAAGTATGTGTACATAAAGTTTATATATACATATATATATATATATATATATATATATATATATATATATATATATATATATAATTATTTATACTTGTATATACGTATATATAAAAACAGAAATTCAAATTTATATATGAAAGATAATTTGATAATTCTAAATTCACTAATGAACCAAATCTCAACAATATGGGATATAAAAGACGGAAATATATTGCTTTAAAAATTTTCTGCTTTCTGCTTACATTTAAGGAAAGTCTAAAGGATTCTTAATTTCTCCCATCGATGAATTTTTGTTACAATGGAACATAAAATGGTTGTTAAATTCATGATACTCTTTTAATGATAAGTTTAAAATTGATTATCAAAGGTTTAAAGGCAGCTAATGAATGGCAGAGGCAAGGGACAATGACATTGCCCTATCGAGTAAGACAATACCCTAGAGACTGACCATATATACATATGATCAGCGCCCAAGCCCCCTCTCCACCCAAGCTAGGACCAAGCAGGGCGAGGCAATGGCTGCTGATGACACAGCAGATTAGACGTATAGGGCTCCCAAACACCCCATCCTTAGCTAACACGGAGGGCGAGTGATGTTGAAGCGACCAATGAAACTAACGAGTTTGAGAGGGGCTCGAACTCCAGTCTGGGATGTTACCACATTGGCTTCTCCAACCCTGTAAAAGAGTAAGGGAAGTTTATGAGTAATCAGAATAGAGAGGATGTAACAAACCCAAATCTTGAATTTAAGAGGTAATTATTCGGCCATGTAAGACTCGAATGAAACCTGAAGATTCATTAAATCAGAACTATTGGGAAGTAAAATAAGAGATCAATGCTGTTGCAAAGGCGAATGGTGTCATCATTCATCATTCACAATTGTCTCTCCGGAGAACTGCTCATTCAGTCCTGATCCCTTGACTTAAGTTATCATTCTTGGTCATGTATGTAATGTACCTTATTACGTAATTTGTATTATTCAGTTAATATTTGAACTCTCCATGTCAGAATGGCAATCTATGACATCTTCGTTCCACATTGTTAAAGGTTAAAGGTGACTGGTTTCAGTTCAAGTTTCACTAGAATAGATGCTAAACAGAACGTCAGCCGGGCGAGTCCAACCCCTCACTGTGATGCGCAACCAAAGCAGTGGCCTGCTCAGTAAACAGCTTAAACTCAAGGTCCCGGCCTGGGATCGATCTGCTGCCATGCGAATGCTAGGCGACCATGTTACTACTATACTGGCCCTTGCATTGAACTACGTTCCCTTAACCGTATGTTGGAGATTATAATATATCCTTTTTCATATCAAATACAGTATCACATT
>NC_090726.1:14686320-14691320 GCF_036898095.1 Palaemon carinicauda | reverse complement strand
TACCTCACACAACAAGATGAATCATGAGCCCTAGCTCATTTTGATCTACCTGATGTGCGTCTTGACTACCGATCATACTGCAGGATGATCCATTTCTTCCATCTATCGGTTATGGGTGACCATTTGATAAACAGTCAGTATATCTTGTGTGGCTCGAATTGGAATAATCTGCGGTAATTTAAAGATTTTATAAAAAGAATTATTTTTCTATAACCTCCAATAATGTGCCAGCCTATAGAACTATGATAAAAGATGCTGATTTATTTTACCAAACTAGTTATAACGTACCGGGAGAAAAAAAATTCTATACATCATTGGAATGATTATATTGTCATTCTCCATAGGTAAACTTATGTAAGCAGTGTATAAGATAATTCCTTTATGGGTGATAAATGAATTATCTAACTCACCCTAGAACTCAAACTTCTTATCCAGAGACTAAGATATAGCAGGTATTGGTAGAAATTGATTATGCATCGAAAAATAATGGGTAATCTTATTAATCATGTCAGTTTCCAGATATACGCACATATAAAGCACACTTCAGATTTTCTATCATTGCCACTTTATATGACAAGCACGGTCCAGATACACCAGGTCAGCCAGACAGCGTACCGATTTTAAGCCTCTTCTGCGCACCTACGTCATCTGAAGGGGCTTAGTGTTGGCGAGACCCACTAAGAACGTAGATCCATCACACAGTCAATGTAAATAAAACAACATTTTACCTTTGGAAAATATTTTATTAAGTTTCAACTTTAATTTTTTTTTCTTAGGGCCTCCCTGCATGGTTGTCCTTGAGGTTTTCTATACTTTGTCAAATTATTAAGATATCGCATTCGAAAATATACCGATATCTTAATAAAAAAAGCAATAACATCGTCAGGAACTTCAATACCAGACTGTTTTAATTTTAAATAAAGCTTTTTAAAACAATTTTTCCCTCCATGAGAGCTTCCCTGTGTACCGCATTAAAAATCTCCAGCATTATTAACAACTGTGAAAAAAAAATGACTAGAAGGTGCATGTAATTCCCCCGATTAATACATGCTATCCAAGTATTATTCCTTAGCACTTCTTCAGTCTTATTTCCTAACTCAGGATATTTTACACAAAATTTCTTTACAATATATCCACCAATGTATTTAAGAGCTTCTTCCTCGATTACTCCCCCAATATTTTTCTTTTTTTCTTTATTTGCTCTCAAAAGGTCTTCTTCCTCGTCTAAAGCATCTTTCTCTAAATCAAAATCTAAATTTCTGAATATCTGCGTTGTTAGGCATATTTCTAACGGTAAGTCCCTTTCTTTCGTGATAGATTCATCGTCTGTGGTTGCTTCATGAGATTTTTCAACAGTGGTGATATTACACTTTTCATTTAATACTTTAATTTCCTTTCCTAGTAAAATTTTTTTAGCCGAAATTTAAAGTTCACAGCATGAGGATGATCATAGTGCCCATCCATTTGCCTTATACACCCAAAGAAATGTTCAAGGCAATCTTGATTTAGTCTGTGTAAGTAGGTAGTCAATACTATAAGAGCCTTTTAACATATCAAACAAGATACTAGATGACAGGCGGTGGACCAAAACCGTAGTAAAGTAGTCTGGAGCTATCTGACAAGTTGATTTATTCACGAGAAAGGCCCTCCAAGGCTTACACACAGGTTGGTATTGTCTCGTGGATGAAAACCTCTTGCAGTTCATTAAGTAATTCAAGCTGTGGGCAGATATATCCTTCTCATAAATACTGGAGAGAAAATTCAAGCAAGAAGGTTCTGGGCCAGAAAGATGATCAGACTCCCTACTTTGTGATACACGTGCATAGACCAAAGTGGGTGTAGTATTGGTCTCGGAAGCTGAAATAGTGGATACTACGAACTCTTTGGCCACAGTGAATCTATTAGCCCTACCGTCCCGGAAATCCTGAAGGATATTCAAATCCTTCTAAAAATTCGTTACAGTAAACAGATTAATGGCCATCTGCTCCAGCCCAGATTCAGAGTATATCTGACACATACCTGAGCTGCCACACTTTCTGCTAAGTATAGTGGAAGCTTGTAGTTCTCTTTTGTTGTAAACATATCTATTAGGAGGTACAAAACTAGTCCTTGAAACTCCTGTCGGTATGGTGCCCTTTTTGATGCGTTACATCTGATGTGTTTGTAAAATGAGGCAGGTCAGGGATCATTCTTCTTTCTGGGGAGTGTCTCTTTGATATGTTGAATAATCTTGCCTGTAATTGGAAAATCATATAATTAGCATCTTCCTTACAAACCTGTCGAGTCCCAGGGGTCTGGTCTGATGAAAGCTGTGGCTTGGAGAAGGATTTGATATCAATGACCAACCGAGACTTATAGAGACTGTTCTTTACACCTACTGAGAAATGTACCTAAGTTCCCGTAAACGATGGAAATGATCCCTAACAAGAAGCCTCTCATTGATAAAACGCTTTACCTTTAATTGACTTATCAATCTTTCTATTGCTCTTAAAATGTCTTCCATGGCTCCCATTGCTCTATAATCCAGTTCTGACTGACCATGGGATTGGGTCTCACCTTCGGATGACTAACTTTCCTTTCCCTGTTTTTCTCATGGAAACATAGATGTAAGCCATAATTTGGGGTGTGAAAACTACTGTTTTAAAGCTACTCTGCTACCTTTCATTCAGGGTAACAGTTTACCCATGGTAAAAGTCCGCCCCTTTTGACTTTACTTACTTTGTATAAACAAAAGCAATATTTTTTAAAATTTCGATAAAAATTGAAGGTGGGTCATCGAAAGAATTCTGGAATATCCTCCCAAATATTCTGCAAAAACCCAGGTACCTTCCATCATAAGCCAGTATTAAGGCCGCTCTCTTCATCCAGTTGCCCAATCTGGTGTCATAATTTCTCAGAATAAAATAACTAATACATAAATCTATTTTGATACAAGAAGTAGCAATATTTATTTCCGAAATTTTCATGTTTTTATTTTTCAAGAATCTATTACATCCTTTATCTCGTCCTGCTCTACTTGTTATTAAGACAGGAGTTCAAAACGTTTAATACTATAAATGTCGAAGTAAATAAAAACATTATATGCGGAGAGAGAGAGAGAGAGAGAGAGAGAGAGAGAGAGAGAGAGAGAGAGAGAGAGTAAAATATATTCGAATTTACATTACGACCTCTAGTATTGCAATACTAATGCCACTACATAGTCACTTTTATTTTCAATTTAAATGACATACTTTCCATAAAGAAAACTTATTCCAAAAGTCACTGATAAACATGTACAGTTATCATGATATTCCAGGTGCCATAGCATTTATACATTTCATCCCAATCCCTTTATACCGCTATTATGGTGGTCTTCTCGCATATTAAAGTGAATATCCGAAAGGTCATTGCAGTGAGAGTATCGGTTATACAAATCCAATGCCTTTTTTCTCACATATTCATGACTTGATATCATGAAGGATTTATATCTCCTACCGGATAGACTAAAAGAGAAAAATATTGTGAATAAATTTTTTCCGTTTGTTTCTGTAGATGGGTTATGTACACCTAACTATTTGGAGGTTATAACTTTAAGATATATATGTTGAAATGTTTGTACCTTGCAGGGAGAAAATTAATAAATTGGAACATTTTGATGGAAAAAAATAAGATACAGGAAAATAAAAAAAATATAAGATAATTTTCCTTGTAATTAAGAAACTATATTTGGATTATCAGGTTCTCCATAGCCTTATTTTTTTTTTTCAATTACTCTCATAATCTCTCCCACTGTTTATGTTTTCTTTATAGAATTGTAAGAACTCAGCAAAGTGCACAGTTCTTTGAAAAAATTATTATAGCAACTTTCTTACATCAATATTTATAGTTATGAGCTAGTACTAAAATGAGATAGGTAGCAACCAAGATGTTAAGGGTATGGTTATTCAAAATATAACTATTAGCAAGCAAACAAGTCTGGAATGGTCTTCTGGTATTGGAGAAGACAAACAGAATATGAATCGGACTATGGTAATCAGAAATGTGACAACAAGGCATATTGATAGAATTTGGATGGGCTTTTTACAGTTTGAAGTTTAGCGGGGTGACAGGCCAAAAGATCAGGAATAGGTTTGTTGTATTATTGAATGAGGCAACATGGCAGATGACAAAATGTGAATGGGCTCATGATAATGGATGTGTGGTGACATCATAGACCAAAAGAATGTCAATGGGATTCTGATCTTTTGAAGTGTTGCATTCTGGCAGAACAACATAAGGAAGTGGTTCTCTATTAATTGAAATTTTGGAACGTTCCCAAATTAAGAAAATGTTTCTGGTTGTTGAAACAGAGGTAACAAAGGTTTTTGGGTGGTGGGAATTGGGCTACATAACTGACAAACGTAATGTGAATGGGCCTCTTGAAATTGGAATAGTGGAAGCCAGCCAAAGGCAATAGAATATAAAAGGTCTTTTTGTAAGTAGAAGTGTATGATGAAAGCGAATTATTATTTAGTTGTAGTAAAGACATTAGATTGAGTTCATCCTTTCCCAATTTATGATAACATTCTTCATTGAAATGTATGAAAAAAAGTCACAAGTTTCTGAAAATCTTGACCGTTGTTGTATTGTTTCTACCCAAAAAAATCTTAATATTAACTTTTCATGATATATATTACTTGATTTTAATACGTATGGGAAGATTTCTAGATTTGTATCTTCGTATACTTCAAAAAACGATGCGTGCTCTATAATATTGCTATTTGTTTTTTCAATTCCTAGTATATCCAAGGTTCAGGAAAATAGGTAATCAAGAACTACAGTGTAATTTATTATTTCCATGAAACCGACTGAAAATTTAGGTTTATATCAACACTCCAACATTGTATATCATGAAACTCTAGTGGCTTTTAATGTTCAATACTTTACTGACTATTCAGTGAAACTATGTAATAAGCTAATATTTCTCTCTCTCTCTCTCTCTCTCTCTCTCTCTCTCTCTCTCTCTCTCTCTATCAAATAAT
>NC_090726.1:14678820-14681320 GCF_036898095.1 Palaemon carinicauda | reverse complement strand
AGACCTTTGAATAATTTGGATTAAAGTCCATCATTTGACGATTTAACCAAGCACACTTATCTATCAGCTTTCTCTTCCTCCTGATTTATATGTTCCCGAGGCTGATATAATATAATTGCCAAATGTTCTTGGGGTTTATCGATAGGTTACTATTTTTGTCGTTCTTTTTGACGTTAATTATTTTGTTTTTTAAATAATAAATATCTTTAGATGCATTATTTAGTTTGGTAAGTACATTCCTTGCATGGTGTACTAGCTGCATCATATAGATTTTTTTCATTGTTTCCTCTTATAATTGCCTTCGTTTATGACCTTTTTGCCTTGCTTTAGTAGCAAGCTATGAGCAGATTATGAATTAAACTAAACCTCAGTGATCCCATGTGCTTTAAAGAGCAGGGGTTTTCTCATTTGAACCTCTGTGTATGTTTCATTATCATTAGTAATTCACGAAGAACATTCATCATTTAATGTCACATTCGTGTGATATAGTGAAAATCACAAGCATAAGAACTTATTCTCAAGATTTTTTTTCTTGATATTTAACTGGAATTTTTTTTTTATTTTTTTTTTTTTTTTAGGAAGATGAACCTTTTTTTTTTAGAGTGAAAAGTTAATTTGGAATATTGATAGGGTGTGTTACCTATAATTTATGAACTATAGTATCAAGAGCAAAACCTACTTTGGGAATAGTTGAACACTTACTTTTTTTGAGTAATATGAGGCCTATCATCTTGAAAAAGGATTATGTCAGAATTGACTAGATTTAGCAATACTAAGCGGGGATTTGTTGCTAAGAGAGTTTTAATTTGGCTGAAAATTAATGAAATTAAACCATAAGACAAATCCACTCCTGTTAAACTAATGAATATAAATGGGGACCTATATTTCAGCCTTTGGTTTAGAATCAACAGACAATAGTCCCTACTTTTTCAACTAGCCAACAATTTTCAATGTTTCATAGTTAATTCCAGCTTCGCTAGAAATTAATATATCGATTTATTACTCATAGCTTGAATTCGGTAAATAAAGGAAAATATATCATAAATTTTTATTTACAAATTTATACTTATACATTTTCAATTCAAACTAGGGTGTTTTCCACCTTTGGAGTATTGAGCTCATAGCATTTTGTAGATTCTCTCTCTCTCTCTCTCTCTCTCTCTCTCTCTCTCTCTCTCTCTCTCTCTCTCTCTCTATATATATATATATATATATATATATATATATATATATGTATATATATATATATATATATATATATAAATATATAAATATATATACAAATATATACAAATATATATAAATATATATACATACATATATATATATATATATATATATATATATATATATATATATATATATATATATATATATAAATTATATATACATATATGTAAATATATATTTATATATATATATATATATATATATTCATATTTATATATATATGTATATGTATTACATGTATATGTATATGTATATGTATATGTATATGTATATGAGAGAGAAAGAGAGAGAGACCTGTGATTCTAGTAATGAAACGAATAAAAAAAAAACAGCGGCTTATATGATGCTAATCAGGAAAAGGCAGTGGGTTCAATTAGACTTGTAAGAAAAACAGGACAGAGCAGTAAGGAAAAGTAACTTTTTAATTACAACAATCAATAACTAATGGTTATGAAAGAACCATTCGTAAAGAAGACAGTTCAATAAAGAAAAAAAGACAACGAAAGACAGTACTCCAGTGAAGCAAAACTCTATCATGGGAAGTATTTAAATGAAATTCACTCTATAAAACATATTTCTTCAGTATATAATAAAGAGACTCACTAACTCGCCAAGAACTTGATGAAAAAACTACTAAAAGGTAAATATGTATATATGATTCGGCCTTTTGGCTGAATATTTTAAATTTTCAACTCGGCCATTCTAGTGAAAAGAAATCCTTTCAAATAAACGGGATGCTTTATATGTAAATTGCAGAGGGAACCCACGAGTACTTTTTTTAACTTCGTTTCAGATCACATAAAAGAGTCCACGTGTGTCTACTGTTATATATTCGGATAAGGATATGTAAAGAAGGACACGGCAGCCATAAGAGTAGTTTTTTTTTTTCAGAAAACTTACCAAGGTGATCAAACTTCCCGCCATACCTCTATATATATATATATATATATATATATATATATATATATATATATATATATATATATATATATATATATATATTATCTATGTGTTTACACATAAACGCATGGACACACACACACAATATATATATATATATATATATATATATATATATATACACACACACACACACACACACACATATATATATATATATATATATATATATATATATATATATATATACACACACATATATATATATATATATATATATATATATATATATATATATATATATATATATATATACGCACATATTGAATTTAGATTCAGCACATATAGGAAATAACATTAATGAGAAATA
>NC_090726.1:14666320-14668820 GCF_036898095.1 Palaemon carinicauda | reverse complement strand
TTTTTACTTAACCATTAACCGTTGAAAAGTGAATCAAAGAGTCGTTGCTAATCATTAGTGGTGTCAACACATTGTAGTTTGGGATACTGAAAAAGAATGGAAAACCAATAAAAAGGAAGTATATAACACAGGAGAGGTTGTTTCCCTGCCCCCTCGTCCCGTCGCTTTTAGTCGCCTATTACGACACGCAGGGATACGTTGACGCTATTCTAATTGTTTTTCATGTCGGCTACCCCCAAAAATTGGGGGAAGTGCCTTGGTATACGTATGTATGTACTCTTCTTAAACATTTTCCTGCTTTTCCAAAAAGGGTTGTAGCATTGTACAAACTGCTGCTAAGAAAACAAGGTACAATTCAATGGCAAGCAATTGATCATCAAGTTACTGGAAAAGGTTTTGAATTGGGATAATGGTTACACTGCACTGGTAAAAAAATTGTAATATCAATCGGAAATTCTGCGTAAAATTATACTCTTCTCAGCCATATTTCAGTAAAATACAGACGACCGTAATGTTTACCATACTTTGTTATAATCTTTTACGGGGTGGTGACCGTAATATCACTCCATTACGTCAATATATCCTTTTTTAAAACGTTAAATGCCTGGCAACATTTATTCCAGGATTCTTACCGTTTTTTACTGCAAATTTTTAACGGTGTCAGTAACCGGAATTGAACTCATAACTTAATTAATTACTGTATATGGAAGTTCCTAATAACTAAATAAGATATAACTGAAAGGAGGAGAAGAGAGGCATGGCACCCACCTTCATTTGGGGGGGGGGGAGAGACAAAAAAATAGCCGGTAGTGTGTGAACGGAAAGAAAAATATTTTAACTTAAAGGAATGAAAGGAAACTACGGTAATATGGAGCAGCTAGGCAGGAAGCCGATCTATTTCCTTAAAAGTGCTTTAGAAAAAAAACTTTGAGTTTTCTTTCAAACTTTTCAGTCATTAGCTAGTTTTTATAATGCTATTACCTTGTGGGAGAAACCTGTTAAAGTTGCTGAGTAAACGGAACCTCATCCATTTTGAACTCTGTTTTTCCCTACGGGGAAATATAGCCCCTTTGCAGCCTATCTATTTTGTTAAGTGAAATTCCCTATACGCTGCTTATCTTTCAGAGTTGGGGCAAAAACGCGTTTGGTGATTGGTTGCAGGATGCCTTTTTAAAAGGGTTGTGGTGGCCAATGTGATAACTTCCCTAACAGGTGAACGCCAGACTGGGGCTCGAGTCCCGCTGAAACTCGTTAGTTCCTTAAGTCGCTGTAACCTCACCATCCTTGTGAGCTAAGGATGGGGGGTTTTGGGGAGCGTATATGTCTCTCTGCCGAGTCATTAGCAGCCATTGCCTGACCCTCCATGGCCTTAGCTTGGGTAGAGAGTGGTCTTGGGCACCTATCATATGTATATAAGAAATCCGGTTACCCTATTAAGCTTAAATAATCAATTGAAAACTAATTTTACAGGAGAATAATAATTATTGCGATAGTAAACATAAAACAAATGACGCAAAAGATTTCTCGATATAAGATATGAAGTAAATACTACTAATGCATATCAAACCCTATGACATACTGTTTTTCGCAAATATCTTTGAAACGAAAACTCGGATCAGCATGGTGCTTTGGCAAAGATTGTTTCACACACTCCGCTAATTTTTGACACTACTGTGCATTGTCAACTGCTGCTAATTATGGCGTTTACTCCTGACTGTGAAGTCAAAAACCTGCGTGAGCCATTTACACATTCGAACAGGTGAGGCGTGACATAGTAGTGACGTCCATTCATCCACTAACTCCGCCCCTGCCCACCCTACTACTACCATCCCTCCCTTTCCCTCCCTCCTACCCTACTCCTACTCCCTATTCTCGCCCTCTTTCACCTCCATACCCCCCTTTCATCTCTCTCTCTCTCTCTCTCTCTCTCTCTCTCTCTCTCTCTCTCTCTCTCTCTCTGCACACGAAGAAATGAAGCTATGCACACATATGACTTATTTATAATGGCGTATAACTCGAATGTATATATGTTAAGTATGGTAGGGTGTTTTATGTATGACACTGATTCCTGTTCCAGCGCATAGGTTACGTTGAACGTATGATGGGATGAAGTATGTAGCTGACGCTTGGTCATTTATAAGAAATTGTGTAAGAGATGGAAAGGAAAAGGGTGGTACTGAAGTGGGAATCCGAAGCAGAGTAAGAACTTAAAACGAAATTGAAGTGATAAATATATGAATAATTTATTCTAATGTTAGGAAAAGGCTGCCATATGTTAAAAAGTTATTGCAGACATAAATAGACAGCGAGTATATGATGGCTGTATTAATACTATAAATAACTGACCACATAATTTACTTTTAATATTCATCACTCTCGACAAACAGGTCATCTTCCTCATCACTGTTACCTTCTGCACTTACCAAATAGCGTATAAGCGTCAAAGAAGCAAGAACATCGATTACGATTGTTTGCATAAACGATCAAACTTTACTCGGCA
>NC_090726.1:14648820-14663820 GCF_036898095.1 Palaemon carinicauda | reverse complement strand
ACATCTCCATCACTGGAGGAAGCTGTGTTGGTCCAGATGACCAATTCTGGTGAAGTTTAGATATGAACTGAATAAATTATCGATATCACAGATATCGTATGCTTGGTTTAATTTAGCCACATGACGGAATCGGAAGACACCTGCATCCGGTGACGTCACAAACTTTCACACGAGGAGACAATGTGTTGACGTTAAGAAAGAATGTCAATTTGCCGAGGTTTGCATTATACGTCCTGTTTACAATTTGAATGACTACAGCAAATCCCAGGGTTAGCTCTTCCAACCAACATGACATATTACGTCATTTGTTTTAAACATGTAATATTAACTATTCTAATCATTACATTAGCTCGGCCAGCTATCTCAATTTTTTTTTTACAAAAATTTAACAACAAGCCGAAACATGGTTATTAGGTGTGACTGGACATACGCATTATTCTTTGTTTAACTTTAGCCATAATCAACTGAGGACGAATGTCCAAAATAGGCACATCAAAAAATAACAACAATAATGCATACAAAAAAGATATTACCAAAGCAAAAAGAAAAATGCATGATAAAACCAAGATCATATATATGGTACATTGCTAGCAAATGATTACATGGTACCAAAAAACAAAATAAATTCTGACTTACATATGATTCGGTAACTTGATAAAGAATAATTGTTACCTTTGTGCACAAACACGAATTCCTGGTACGTACACGTACCACGGTTTCGTACATATATATATATATATATATATATATATATATATATATATATATATATATATATATATATATATATATATTTATATTTAGGGCTGATATATTTTATTAGATGCCCATAGATTCTGTTATATATTTTATTATATTTTATTTTTTTTTTTTCTCTTTTCTTTTTTAACATTCCGGCTTATATATTTTTATCAGATGCCGAGAGAAAAATGATTTATATCCTTTTTTATTTTAGTTATTTTTTAAATGTTGTTTTAAATGTATTTTTAACAATGCAAATGTAGAGAATTTCTTTAATTACATATTACTAGCGTACTAATCAGCTTTTCATACAAACATCTTCCCGACAAATTACTCCCTTAGCGAATGAGGTGGCCACTCAAACAGCTTTGAACTGGATTAAATAGGGGGTATTGTCAGGGCTATGCAACTCATTCCTTTTTAGCTGCTTGCTGTGCCGTAACCTACGCCAAACAAGGATGTTCACGGCGATAAATATCACCACCGTGAAACACAAACCAGCCAGTAGTATGGGGTGAAGAATTTCTTTATAATTCGGTGACAGGTGGTCCTTTTCGGTAAGTTTCATCAACCGCTTTGCCACATTTCCGTTGTATGGGAGAGGAAGTGCTGGCATTGTAGAGGTCCACGTGAAGTTCGCGAAGTAGGCTCGTTCTCTGATGATTGTCCGTAGACCAGTCACCATGGAATTCGGGGAAGTCCCGATACAACCATCTGCTGCGACGAAGATGTGGGTGAAGGATGTGGATCCGTCAGGGCATGATACATTGAAGCCGTCCTTGTCGTATCGTATCCACGAGCCATTATTCAGTCTGCAATTGAATTCCTTATTGTCAAAGGGATAAAGCTTATCCAGACAATTTTCACTTGTATGGGAGAGAGCACCGTCTAGCACTATACCTAACTCGCATGAATCCATTAAGTTTTTACGGAATTCAAATGAGTCAGCTGTACATATTTTTCTATCCATTGCGTCTGAACAGTGAGTTAATTGATTTAAGTCTTTAATGACCGTATATGTTTCCTTGTCTGGGGAAATCAATACGTGTCCTGTCAAACTGGATATTACTGGATTTGAGTGATTCGTCATGAAAGTCGGAAATGGTGATATCCTGTAAGATTGCCAGGCATCAGAAGAACCAAAGGGAATTATAATCCTAATCTTGTTATTATCTACGTTTACTGTAATTAGGCTGTAATAAAATTCTAACCTATGTTCGTCTAACAAAGGAACATAGCCTAGTTTATCCCTTCCGTTCTTCAGAACTAATTTTAAGTAACCTATAGGCAACAAATGGGGCGACAATACACCTTTAGTTGCTAACGTGATAGCTTCTACATAATCCTTGGATTTCTCAATGAAATGTGCAATTCTGTTATGTATGTGATCTATCTTTGAATCATAATACGTTAATGTTGCCAACAAATCCTGTACTTCCATAATTTGAACGATATTATCTGAATGTTCATTTAATAAATCCATAATTTTATTGATTGAAGCTAACTGATCCCTTAGTTCTGACATAATCAATTCATCTTTATGAGTCAAGAACTCAATTTTCTTATTTTGATTACTAATTTTAAGACGATTGGAAATTCCTAAACCTAAACTTGCAACAGACCCAAAGATGCTTAATGCAGCATAAATGAACGGATTCCGTCTTTCTTTATGTTCGTGTCCTACAGTCCACATCAAAAGGTCATAAGCCAAAGATCCTGTCTCGCCAGTCTTATTCTTCAAGTCATCAGATAGCATCTCTGCAACTTTTAATGTTGATCCAAGCAAACTCTTAGTAGTCAAATGAAAATGTCTTCTATGCAACTCATCCAATGATGCAGAAAACCTTGAAATGGCGGTTCTTAAGCTAGTGACATCATTCTCTTGAAGAAAAATTGCTTGCATATGCACTTCGACAATTACGTTGGTTGATGTAATAAAAATGTCTTCTTGTCTTTCAACTATATTGCCATATTTAAAACACATATTTTTAGTCTTAGAACTCATCCCATACGAGAAAAATGTCTGAGCGAACAATATCACTCCCAACAACAAAAAATTCATCTTGGAACTGTAACGAGAAAAAACATATGTAATTACTCCTGTATTAAAAAGAAAACTTTTAGTCACATAAAACAGAACAGAATTTTCCCTCACTTCTTTTCCTCTCTTTTCTTTTTAATTTCTTATGTGAGCCAATGGTACTATTCTCTCATCCGTGGGTTGGGCTACGTTTTGAATTCTAAACCTATTGACCATTAATGTTTCCAAAATGTTAAATGGGCCTTCAAACTTAGGTGTTAGTTTATAGTTGAGCCCTTTTCTGACATTGATTTGAATATAGATGTTATCACCCACGGTATATGTTTTAGTTGGTTTCGCTATTTTATCATGATTCCTTTTCATTATGATTTGTGATTCTTCTAAATTCTTTCGAAGGATATCATATCGACTTATACTTGCATTTATACATTCTTTTAAAGGATTTGATAGATTAGTTGTAGGCGTTAATACATGGAAAGGTGTTCTAACTGGGGTACCATACAATGCTTCATGCGGTGACATTTTAATTGATATATGATATGAATGATTCAGAGTACTCAGTGCCGCCGGTATTGCAATATCCCAGTTGGGGTCTGATCCCCCTATATTCTATTTTTTATAGCGGTGCATATTTGCACTTGACTCACAGGGGTGCCCTTTTAGCTCGGAAAGGTTCCTGATACCTGATTGGTCGGAAGTATTTTTGTCCGAACACCTTCATTGTTCTCGAATGATTACCAAGTAATGTGAATCGAAACTTATTTATCAACCTATATTTCTCCATCATATATATGTTTAGTCAATAAACAATGTGAAAGAATAAATATATTATAAAGAATCGTCTTGGTAAGTCTAAATTTAATAACACAATCCGCCGAAGTCAACGACAGCAGCTGGTTTTCGGATGCACGCTTTGTAATTTTGTAATTTTTCACATATTTTAACGCAAATTGGGATAGATTACACTCAGCATAAGTTAAACATGTTATTATAAACTTTCTTTGAATCCCAGAACTTACCAAAAACATGGAATTAATAAAACCCAATATTTGTTCAAACTTATGGGGAGGTAAAAGAACAGCCTCTAGCGGCCTGGCGGAAAAAACGATCCCTTCTGAGTTGTAGACGCAGTTTGTTTTCTTCTTTCGTAATATAGTTCGGCCTATTCCTTTCAGTTTAAATAGTCTTACATTGTTTCTCTTCGTATTATTTTGCTTAGTATTTTCCCACATTCCTGTTCCTCACCGAATATCTATCTATTTTCCCCGATATCCCTTCTTTCATATAGGCCTATGTGATATCCGCACTACGATTCCTTATGTTTTGCACCTTACGTCAGTAAGTATGTAAATAATAATAACAACATAAATTTTATGCTGTGTAGCAAGTATAACCTATTCTGTAAACCTGATATTAAGCATAGTATTTTTTTTTATTCCTGCCTCTACACTATTTTAATGAGACTAGCACGCGCTTCCCTTCAAGCCATCACTTTCGACAGAGGATAAGAAATAAGGAATCGTAGTGCGGATATCACATAGGTCTATATGAAAGAAGGGATATCGGGGAAAATAGATAGATATTCGGTGAGGAACAGGAATGTGGGAAAATACTAAGCAAAATAATACGAAGAGAAACAATGTAAGACTATTTAAACTGAAAGGAATAGGCCGAACTATATTACGAAAGAAGAAAACAAACTGCGTCTACAACTCAGAAGGGATCGTTTTTTCCGCCAGGCCGCTAGAGGCTGTTCTTTTACCTCCCCATAAGTTTTAACAAATAATGGGTTTTATTAATTCCATGTTTTTGGTAAGTTCTGGGATTCAAAGAAAGTTTATAATAACATGTTTAACTTATGCTGAGTGTAATCTATCCCAATTTGCGTTAAAATATGTGAAAAATTACAAAATTACAAAGCGTGCATCCGAAAGTAAGCTGCTGTCGTTGACTTCGGCGGATTGTGTTATTAAATTTAGACTTACCAAGACGATTCTTTATAATATATTTATTCTTTCACATTGTTTATTGACTAAACATATATATGATGGAGAAATATAGGTTAATAAATAAGTTTCGATTCATATTACTTGGTAATCATTCGAGAACAATGAAGGTGTTCGGACAAAAATACTTCCGACCAATCAGGTATCAGGAACCTTTCCGAGCTAAAAGGGCACCCCTGTGAGTCAAGTGCAAATATGCACCGCTATAAAAAATAGACTATAGTGTTACCCTCAATATATTTAATATCTTCCTATTTGCTCTTTCCACTAGCCCATTCGACTCTGGGTGATATATCATGGTATTAATCTTCTTTATGTTGAGGAATTCACACAATGAGGTAAGAAAGTGATTATTAAATTCACCACCCGAGTCTGAGATTATCATGTGTGGAATTCCATGTTTACAAATGTAACACTCGTAAAACTTCCTAGCGCATTCAATCGCAGTTTTAGTTTTAAGCGCTATTAGTTCTGTATATCGAGTTAAAGCATCTATAACTACTAAGAGGTGCTTATTTCCTCTGTCTGACTCGTAAAATCCTGTTAACAAATCTAAATGTATTCTTTCAAAAGGTTGATTGGGCACAGGATAAGCTCCTAGGCTGACAGGTGTTTTCGTATGCCCTTTGTTTTCCTGACATGTGCGACAATTAGCTATGTGTCTTTTTATATCTGTAAGCATTGTATGCCAATAAAACAATGATTTGGCTTTCTGTGACATTAATGAGAACCCAGGGTGTCCATGTAATGGATTTGAATGCAACCAATTCAGGACAGTGGAAATAAGTGAGATTGGTACTACTACCTGGTCGTTAGTTACATGTGGTGTATTGCGGGTTTTCCTTGTCACAGTCCTACACAGAATATTATCTTTGATTATATAATTCTGCTGCTTATACTTTATATATTCCTTTTCTTTATGATTGCCTTTCAAAGCATTTATAATTGTTTCTATTTTCTGATCTTTTCTTTGCTCAGTCTGTAACAATTCAGCACTCCAGCCTAAATCTTCTTGTTCAGATATTGTTTTTACAATAGGCATGGATGTTGATATATCTATTAATTCAGCTAAAGGCTCCATACAAGATGACACGGGGTTGCGTGATAATGCATCCGAAATGATATTTGCTTTCCCAGGTAAATACCCGATTCTTGCGCCAAAATCTTGAATGATCAAATGCCACCGAGTTGTTTAGGGCTGTGGTTGAAGCCTTTAAAGAACTCTGTTAGTGGTTTATGGTCAGTAAGAACCTTAACGGGATAGCCGTAAATTATGAACTTAAAATGCACTAGCGAATTAACAATAGCTAGTCCTTCCTTGTCTATTACTGCATACTTACTTTCGGAAGTTCTCAATTTTCGAGAATAGAAAGCTATCGGGAAAAATTGTTTATCATATTGCTGAAGCAATACCCCTCCTACTCCTAAGTCTGAGGCGTCTGTTGCAATGAAGAATTCCTTACCGAAGTCAGGAAATTTTAAGATAGGAGAACTACACAGTTCATCTTTCAAAGTATTAAACGCCTGTTGATGTTGCTCAGACCATATGAAATCTACGCCCTTCTTCGTAAGATCAGTTAAAGGAGCGGCTAATATTGAATAGTTGCGTATAAAACGCCTGTAATATCCACTACAACCCAGAAATTGCTGTATTCCCTTGACATTAGTAGGTATGGGAAAATTACGTATAGCCGACACCTTATCATGGACTACTTTAAGACCTTGGCTTAACACCATGAAACCCAAATATATCAATTCTGTTTTGAAAAATTCACACTTTCTAATCTTTACCCTTAAGTTATGTTGTCTTAATCTCTGTAGTACTAGTTCTAACTTACGTAGATGTTCTTCTAAGGTGTTGGAAAAGATTACAAGATCATCCATATAGGCATGCAATATATCCCCTAACAAGTCTCCAAACACTATGTTAATCATTCTTGTAAATGTTATAGGAGCACAACGTAAACCAAAAGGCATCCGTAAAAATTCATAATGTCCCCTGGCTGTGCTGAAGGCTGTGTATGGGATACTATCTTCTTCTAATGATATCTGGTGAAAGCCTTTAAGTAAGTTCAAACTGGTAAAATATTTATTCTGACCTAACAAAGACAAAATATCGTCAGTACATGGCACTGGGAATCGATCAGGGATCGTTTCCTCGTTTAGACGACGAAAGTCGACGCAGATACGCCATGTTCGATCTTTTTTCGGTACAACTATTAAAGGAAAATTATAAGGGCTATTTGATTTTCTAATGACTCCTTCCTCTAACATTTTACCTACTTCATCATTTATTTCATTCTGGAATTTCATAGGGAGTCTGTACGAGGGTACATATATAATTTTCTGCTTGTCTTTTAACCTTATTTGATGCTCGATCACATCTGTTTTTCCTAAGGATCCATCCGTAGTGGAAAAGACATCTGTATATTTAGTTAAAAGCTCAAAAATTTTCTGCTGAATTTCTTCGTCTTGAATGTCCTTACTGATATTATTTTTAATAGATCGCAAAAGGGATTCATCCGCAACTGATTGAGAGTGATTGATTTCAGCAACGGTAAGAATACGATGTTTATAAACTTCTACATCCAAGATATGTTGATTTTTGTGAATTACTAACGTGTTATTTAAATGATTACAGACTTCGATATTACATTGCTGATGTGAGCCTACTGTATAAATAGCTTGTGTGACAGACAATCCGTTGGTTTTCAAAGTATCGGAAAGGATTAATATTTCAGATCCCGGTAGTGTTTTCTTTATTTGCACTATTAAATTCGAAGGTATGTTTGGTTCGATAAATTGCGTGCAAGATGATATTACGGGTGAACGAGAATTCTGCTGGGTCGCATATATTATTTCTTTATTAGTGAGACAAGTTATTGGTTCTTCAACGTACGTTACGGTTACATTTGTCGTCGCCTTTTTATCCAAAACTGACTTTAAGGTATTAGAAGACTTATAGAATTTCCCTTTGATATACACGCCGTGCTTGGCAGGAGCTAAGATAATGTTTTGATTTCCCATAGATGGGTATCCTATAATTACAGCTGGATACATATTAATGTTTTTTACAACAACAAATGTATCAGCAAACGTGCGATTACCGACTCTGAACTGAATATGAGTTATGCCTATGACGTTTAATTCATTATTTCCTATACCTGAAAGTCTAATTCCTGATTTTTCAATCGGAAAGTTCGAAAACAACAAATGATGCGTCTTCAAATCCATAATATTACGTGGACTACCAGAGTCAAAAAATAACGTAAAGGATTTGTGTTCTAAATTTACCGCATATAAGGTTGGCCGTAACTCATTTTGGCTTATTATTGTATGAATTCGTTGCAAATCTATGGGAGCATGCATTGTTTTACTTAATTCGGCCGTGTGTTTCATAGGAAAATCTATTGTCTCACAATTATCTGATAAAACATTAAATTGATTATTCAATACTATTGATGTTGACATGAATGACCTTGACCCAACATCACTCTCTTCCCCTCTAGAGTTAACTATGTGGTATTTGCTTTGCTCTGCACATTCTGAAAATTAGACTGACTTTGCGAGGTCTTGTTTGACGGCCCAGGCTCAGCGATATTTGAAGAAGTGTTTGTTTGTTTCGGACTCTGAACTGCATTGACATTTGGTTGTTTCTTCTTATTGTTAAAATGAGGATTTTTCTTTTTATTTCCATATGGAACTGACTGTGGAATTGACTGTGTATTTCTAGGATATTGTTGTGTCTTACGCGCGTAACATTGACTATAAGAATGTGATGCTGTGTTGTGAACTGAGCAAAATTTCGTTCTACAGTCTGCGCTTATGTGACCTTGACGTTTGCAGTTGTAACACGTCACTCCCGCTACTGGACTGTTAATTACGTTCACTGTTTGTGGTTTTGTTTCATTCTTAGCAAAAACTTGAGTTAACACGGGATCGAGATCTGGACACTTGGACATGTGTTTCTTTATCTGTTTATAGACATCCAATTCCGTACTTGCAGGCACTAACTTCTTATCAAAGCACCGCACTAAAGCTTCAGGCAACATAAGTGTCATGCAAGTTAAATACATTAATCGTAAAAAATCTTTCACGGAGATGTTATCGTTAGTAACCCAAGTGGAATTACCTAAAATGTCCTGATATTCGTTAAGCCTATCAGCTATGAGAGCTGCTCTCTCAATAACATTAAGCCGATTCATAGTGGCTTGATTAAGTGTATTTCGTAACGTTAACACTACATCCAAGGCTTCCTCACCCCCATAGATCACGCGTAACCTAACTTTGAAATCATCCCAAGTAACTGCTTCCTGAAATGAAACACCTCTTAAATACGCACTCGCATCCCCCTTAGAAAAATCTATAAAACTTTTAGCTTCTTGTAATTGTACAAAAGGATCTACGATTTGTTTGGCATTTAAATGGGCATCAACGGATGAAATCCATGACTCCACATTTTGTGGCAAGAACCCATTGACCCGACCTTGAAAAGGAAGGATTGCTGACCTGGCATTTACAAGCGTCACAATTGGAGGAGGATTAGCCTGGCCTAAACCACTAGGTCCAGGGGTAGGGCTGACAGGAGGAGCCATGACTGCTGTATTTTTTTTTCTATCTCTTTGACCCCTTTCAATTCTATCACAATATCTATATGAGTACAGACGCCCACTGCGTAAACGCATATGTATAATAAAATTCCCCCAACAATGTTACTAATCCCTAAACATTTCCCCCAAGAGTTTCTGAAAGAAAAAGGAATTAGCACAAAGAAAGAAAAATTCTAAATGAGAATTCGGAGTTTCTTATAACAAAGTTTAGGAATTCACTCACCCCAGTAATAATTGACTAACGACTTGTGATAACTACACTTCACTGCCCAAACTGAAATGAATACAAAATATCTG
Organism: Palaemon carinicauda; assembly: GCF_036898095.1. Lineage (NCBI taxonomy): Eukaryota > Metazoa > Arthropoda > Malacostraca > Decapoda > Palaemonidae > Palaemon > Palaemon carinicauda. The sequence continues at coordinate 14,654,125 of NC_090726.1, read as the reverse complement.
TACTTAGCTTATATATGAAGTCGACACGTCCTCTCTCTCTCTCTCTCTCTTTATGTTTTGTTAGCGATGTCTCGTTCTAGTTTCTTGTTGAATGTAGTTCTTCCTGGATATGTGTTGCAATTGTTGAACGCCAGTCCTTGGGTTTCCTAGGATGTTGATTGAAGATTCAGGTTGTATACTAACATATGTTGATGTTAGCTTTTCCGTTGGACTTAGTCAAAATTGTAGATTCTTGTAGATAATGTTGAGTTCTTGAAGAACTTTCTCAGGTTTTACAGCTTTTATTTTGAAGTCTTGAAGATCTTTCTCTGGTTTTACAGCTTTTATGTTGAAGTCTTGAAGATATTTCTCTGGTTTTACAGCTATTATTTTGAAGTCTTGAAGATATTTCTCTAATTCTTAGAGTTTAAACCGCTGTCTTAGAGTTTAATCGCTGCCACCATTTATTGGCGTGCTACTGTATTAAGCACACATTTGAGTATGAGTTGTTTTCAGATGTATTTAAATGGATTAACTGAATACATCTTAATAGTTTTTAAGTTTTATTCTATAAAACAACAGAGTTAAACATCTCCATCACTGGAGGAAGCTGTGTTGGTCCAGATGACCAATTCTGGTGAAGTTTAGATATGAACTGAATAAATTATCGATATCACAGATATCGTATGCTTGGTTTAATTTAGCCACGTGACGGAATCGGAAGACACCTGCATCCGGTGACGTCACAAACTTTCACACGAGGAGACAATGTGTTGACGTTAAGAAAGAATGTCAATTTGCCGAGGTTTGCATTATACGTCCTGTTTACAATTTGAATGACTACTGCAAATCCCAGGGTTAGCTCTTCCAACCAACATGACATATTACGTCATTTGTTTTAAACATGTAATATTAACTATTCTAATCATTACATATATATATATATAATATACTTATATATATACTTATATATATATATATATATATATATATATATATATATATATATATATATATATATATATATATATATATATATATATATATATATATATATATATATATATATATATATATATATATATATACTTATATATATATATATATATATATATATATATATATATATATATATATATATATATATATATATATATATATATATATATATATATATATATATATATATATATTTATACACATATATATACATATATATATATATATATATATATATATATATTTATATATATTTATATATATATATATATATATATATATATATATATATATATATATATATATATATATATATATATATATATATATATATATATATATATATATATATATATATATATATATATATATATATATATATATATATATATATATATATATATATATATATAAATATATATATATATATATATATATATATATATATATATATATATATATATATATATACACATATATATATATATATATATATATATATATATATATATATATATATATATATATATATATATATATATATATATATATATATATATATATATATATATATATATATATATATATGTATATATACATAAAAGTAGACACCCGGGGTACGGCGTCCCCAGCTTACGTTTTTTTCACGTTACGGTTTGGAATACGATGTTTTTTCCCCACCTTACCGCATCGAATTCCAGAATTCAAACCTGGCGGTTTTTACACGTACGACTGTGCAAGTCACTCGCCTACCACTACACTCATACGTTACTGCATACGTCACTAAGAAGCTGGGCTGCTATTGGTCGGTGTCACGGAATCACTAAGATGCTGATACACTATTGGCCGTAACCCCTCTCACAATGCCTGAGAGAGATGCTGCCTCTCTCTCTCTTTGTTATACGCGCGCTCAGTTCAGAATCTCGTTTGCGTTTCGTAAAGACTTGATCTCGTGTGAGTGCATGCGATATCTTATTTTTTGCGTATTTTAGTGCTTAACTCCAACTTTAATTCGTTAGCCATGGGTCCCAAGATTGCTAGTGATGTTAAAGGGAGAAGTTAGAAGATGCTTACTATGGAAACGAAGCTGGAGATAATAAAGAAATAGGAAGAAGGTATGCGTATCGTTACCCTCGCTAGTACATATGGCCGTAACCAGTCAACGATTGGTACAGTCAGGAAAAACAAGGAAGCCATTAAAGCAAGTAAGTCTTCTAAAGGCATGACTATCCTTGCCAGTAGAAGGACCTCAAACAACGATGAGATGGAGAGACTCCTTCTACTATGGATTAAAGAGAAGGAAATTGCTGGTGAATCACTCACGTAATCAATAATTTCGCACAAGGCGAGTGCCATCTTCGCCAATCTCATGGAAGCCCAGAGAGACGGCGGAGACAAAGGAATGTCGCAGCAACCCCCCAAGACTTCAAGGCTTCTCATGGGGGGTTTGATCGTTTTAGGTAGAGGACTTGTATCCACTCAGTCGTCAAGCAGTAGAAGAATTCCTCAAAAAGTTTGAGAAAGTGATTTCCAGAGAAGGCTACATTCTTCAGCAAGTGTTAACTGTGATGCAACTGGCCTTTTCTGGAAGAAAATGCCCCACCGTACATATATCACAGCTGAAGAAAAGAAACTTCCTGGTCATGAACCGATGAAGGACAGACTTACCCTCACCCTCGCATTTTATGCAAATGCCAATGGGGACTTAAAAATTAAGCCACTACTTGTATATCACTCAGAGAGGCCTCGTGCCTTCAAGGCACAAAATATCACAAAGGATAGGCTCTCGGTATACAGGAGGTCTAATGCCAAGGCCTAGGTCACGAGGACCATATTTATTGAGTGGATAAACGTCTGCTTCGGTCCTGCTGTCAAGAAATTTTTAGAAGAGAACTCTCTTCCTGTCAAATGTCTCCTGGTACTGGACAATGCCCCTGTTCACCCTCCTTGCCTCGAAGACATCATTTATCCTGACTTCTCCTTCATTAAGGTTCTCTATCTGCCACCGAACACCACCCCTCTCCTCCAGCCTATGGACCAGCAAGTGATTGCCAACTTTAAGAAGCTTTACACGAAGCATCTGTTCAAAAGGTGCTTCGAAGGGACCGAAAGCACTCAACTCACCCTTCGTGAATTTTGGAAGGGGTATTTTGACATCGTTCAATGCCTGAAGATGATCGACAAAACGTGGAATGAGGTTTCACGGCGCACCTTGAACTCCTCATGGAAGAAACTGTGGTGTACCAACCGTGTGTCACACAATTGTCCATAATTATTTTGTATATATTATGCTTGTATCTGCGCTCTTCCCTCGCACTAAAAAGAACCTGAATGATCATGTCTCTGGTTTTGCACTGTAACATTGTCTGTCTCTCGAACATGTTATGTCCTGTTGCCTTAAGGTTTTGTATATAAAGGAGAGTGTTCCTTAATAAACAACTCAGTTGATTGCATCCTGCCTTTGAGTTCACAACCCTTCTCTCGGCCCGTCACATTGGTGACCCCAGAGTGACTCACTCCTCCCGCCTCCCCCCCCTCCACCTCTCACCGTTACTATGACGCCGTCAACGCATACTTTCTGCAGCAGTACTCGCCGTCGCCAGCCACCCGTATAGCAACGCCTTTTTAGCTCTCTCAACAACCGTTGGGGGACCAAAGGGCTTCGCTCACCCTCGGGAAAATGACCAGTATCACTAGCCTGCAACCTGCCACAGACAGCTCTCCTCGTGAGATGAACCTACTTCATGCCCTTATGGACAGCCACTTCATGACCCTCAAAACCTCCATCAACGCCTCCACTCGTGACGAAGAGGACACCTATTCAACTTCAACCGAAGCTGACGTGAATGCCGTAGGACACGCCTATGAATGCCGTAGGACACACGCTTATGAATGCCGTAGGCCTATGAATGCCGTACGTCTATGAATGCCGTAGGACACACTCGCCTATGAATGCCGTAGGACACGCCTATGAATGCCGTAGGACACACACGCCTATGAATGCCGTAGGACACATACGCCTATGAATGCCGTAGGACACACTCGCCTAACCCGTAACGAGCCGGAACGGCAACACAGCCAACCATCATCCACCACTCGCTCGCACCCCAACCAACCATCATCCACCACTCGCTCGCACCCCAACCAACGACTTCTACAGCCACTCACTGCTGCTAATCGGCGCAGTTTTTTCTACTACCTCTCCAGATTCAGGGCACCTATTTAACATGTTCAGTATGTCATTTTTAGAGGGGGAGCCATGTACAAACCGTGTGTCACACAATTGTCCATAATTATTTTGTATATATTATGCTTGTATCTGCGTTCTTCCCTCGCACTAAAAAGAACCTGAATGATCATGTCGCCGGTTTTGCACTGTAACATTGTCTGTCTCTCGAACAAGTTATGTCCTGTTGCCTTGAGGTTTTGTATATAAAGGAGAGTGTTCCTTAATAAACAACTCAGTTGATTGCATCCTGCCTTTGAGTTCACAACCCTTCTCTCGGCCCGTCACATTGGCCAGAGGTTGTGGCAGAACGCGACTTCGAAGGTTCAGAACCCTCAACCGAAGACGAGGCTGTTGATGATCCTGCCCCTGAGGGTGATGTTGAGGAAATAATTTCAATTGGGAGGTCAATGGGGCTTGTTGTCGATGAGGCTGACGTCCAAAACCTTATCGAGGAGCAAAGGGAGGAGCTTACGACTGAAGACTTGAAGAAGTTGAAGGCAATGCAGTTGTCAATCATTCAAGAAGAGCACAGCTCTAGTGGTGGCAAGGACGTGGGGGAGACTGAAGAAACGACATCGGCAGAAATAAGGGAAGCTATCGGTTGGTATGAAAACCTTACGAGATTCATTGAAAAAAAAACACCCAGTAAAACTTCACACAGGTCGTCTTATGGAGAGTATTAATGACAAGTGTATGTGTCATTTTAGAAATATGTTGAGGAATCGTCAGAAACAGGCTTCTTTGTATAGATATTTCTCCAAAAGGGAAGTATCACAAAGCAAAGATGATATAAGTGATTCTATTGAAAAAGCTAAAACAAGAGTAATTTTTTAAATTCTAAAAAAAAAAAATCATACAAAAAATTCAAAAGACAAAAATAATAAAAAAAAAACATTTCTAATTTTAAGAGTTCAATAGTAAGAATAAATCTATTATTAAATGTACATAACATAATTAGCATTAATACGTTTTTATATCTGCCGTCTCCTACCCCCTCTGCCTCCACCTACTACCACATCAAATCACATCACTCCAAAGGTAAATAAAATCTAATTTTTCCTTTACAGAACAGTATATAATTTTTATTTATACCTGTAA
>NC_090726.1:14636152-14638652 GCF_036898095.1 Palaemon carinicauda | reverse complement strand
ACAAGGTAATGGCATTATAAAAACGAGCTAATGACTGAAGAGTTTGAAAGAAAACTCAAGTTTTTATTTTTTTTTTCTAAAGCCCTTTTAAGGAAATAGATCAGCTTCCTGCCTAGCTGCTCCATATTACCGTAGTTTCCTTTCATTCCTTCAAGTTAAAATATTTTTCTTTCCGTTCACACACTACCGGCTAATTTTTTTTTTTTTTTTTTTTTTGTTCTAATGAAGGTGGGTGCCATACATCTCTTCCCTTCCTTTTAGTTATATCTTACTTAGTTGTTTGTATCTTCTACAAACTGTAATTAATGAAGTTGTGCTTAATTTCTGTTGCTTACAATGTTACAAAATTCCCTTAAAAATGGCAAAAATCCTGGAATTAATGCTGCCAGGCCTTTGCCGTTTTCAAAACGGATATATTGACGTAAAGGAGTGATATTACAGTCACAAACCCGTGAAAGATTTTAACGAAGTATGGTAAACTTACGGTCGCCTGTATTTTACTGAAATACGACTAAGAACAGTATAATTTTACGGAGAATTGTTGATTAAAATTAGGGTTTCTTTTAGCAGTGTAGTATAACAATTATCTCTATACAAAACCTTTTCCAGTAACTTGATAATCAATTTTCTACCATTGAATTATATCTTGTTTTCTTAGCAGCAGTTTGTACAATGCTATTCATTCTTACACCGAATTGAAAATTATTGTGCATTGGTATGAAGATTTAAATCTTTATCATCACCATTATTATTATTATTATTATTATTATTATTATTATTATTATTATTATTATTTTTATTATTACTTGCTAAGCTACAACACTAGTTGGAAAAGCAGGATGCTATAAGCCCAGGGTCTCCAACAGGGAAAATAGCCCAGTGAGGAAAGAAAACAAGGAAAAATAAAATTTTTAAGAAGAGTATTTACATACGAATACCAAGGCACTTCCCCCAAATTTCGTGGGGTAGCCGACATCAAAAACAATTAGAATAGCGCCAACGTATCCCTGCGTATCGTAATAGGCGACTAAAAGGGACGAGACGAGGGGACTGGGAACCCCCTCTCCTGTATTATATACTCCTTTCATTTGTATTGGTTTTCCATTCTCTTTCAATAACCCTAACTACAATGTGTTGACATTCCCAATGATTAGCAACAACTCTTCAACTTACTTCTCAACTGTTAAGGATTAAGTGAAAAACGTCCTCTAAAATTAATCACGACTTCAATATCAACAAGTATATTTTCTAAACCATAAAACGTTATAGAAAAAAAAAAGACTTGCTTATGCATCCGCAATCTTGAAACAATATGATGATCCGCTACCCAAAAAAAAAGAAAAAAAATAGAAAAAAAACTATCGAAATGAAAATGGTAAGAGATATAAGAATAAAGTAATAAAAGATGAAAATACCAAAGCAGTAATCCAGATATTACCTTTTTTACTCATATTGTATTAGTTATTATTTTAATTAATGAAAAAAAAATATTTTCTTTATATATTTAAGTATATTTGTATAACAATCAAAGGAATTCTTTATGTTTCAAGGGCTCTTGCCTTTATGTAAGAAAGTAACAATCCCTCAGGCGGAGCGAATAAGAACCCTTGAAACTTAATGAATTTAGCATGGTTATACAAATATACGTCAGGACAGTATGCCAGGAAGGACTCTCTGCCTAATACTCTTTTTAGAACTTGGTTTTTCTTCCTCTACTATTACCATTATTATTATTCATTGTAGTAGTAATGATAAAATTAATAGTAGTAGCAAGAAAAGCAGTTCAGTAGTAGTAATATTTCTACTTTACCTTCTTCACTGGGGAGAAAATGCTGGAGCTAAGAGCCTTCAAGGTGTTGCGGAGACTAATGCAGTTCCAGATAAACTGGAATCAGGGATCAACGTAGTCTTGAAATATGGAACTTCTGAGGGAGACTAAGCTTCACGTCCTATGCAGCATTACACAAACGATTTCAGAATATTCTTGCTGCAGGTTTTTTACCCCAGTGACAAAATATAACGATGTGCTTACTGGTATCATATATATCTATGGTATTCATATTCTTTATCGATTTTCAATCACTACCATTGATATGATAATTATTATTTTTATTAGAGAGAGAGAGAGAGAGAGAGAGAGAGAGAGAGAGAGAGAGAGAGAGAGAGAGAGAGAGAGAGAGAGAGAGAGATGAATAGTGCAATAGACATAAATCTCGTCTATAGACATTTTTTTCTCTTATGTATGTTGCTTAAGCAGATATTCATCAACATTCCTGAAAAAAAAAAATAATCGTTTTCGACATCATTACTCCAGTTGGATTTAGTTTAATTAAGAGATGTTTTTGATAGCAGGAATCTGGATATTACCATAACGTGAGGCTACTATAAATTTGGTAAAAAATTACACTATATTACCTGTGTCGCATCAGCAATATTTATTATCTATTATTATTAAGCAAAGGTGGTAATGACTATGAATGATACTCTCTTGATGACATCA
>NC_090726.1:14628652-14631152 GCF_036898095.1 Palaemon carinicauda | reverse complement strand
CTTTGCTAAAAGTCTTCCTTTTACCTATCAGAAGGCCGTGATATGTGTAGAATTCATCTCCAGCCTCTATAATGCCCCCCCCCTGGTCATCAACGCCCCCCTTATGTTAATAGAAAAAATACGAAATATCATTAGTAATTTTCTAATTTTTATAGGTTACCCCTTTAAAACTGTTCAAATACGTTTTCTCATATCAGTGATATAAAAAAAAAATGGGCTCAGGGGAGACTATGATTTTATATCCAATATTTTCGTCATCAGACAAAAATCGTAATATCTCGTTTTTTCTTTTTCGGGAGAGGGGTGTATTTCTTTGCTTGTCCTGCTCTTATGCCTTAAGTAATATAATATTTAGATGTTTTAGGCCATTAAGTGACATAATACCTAGAAAAACACAGAAGGTTTTTTCCCTAAATCGAAATTTTAATTTTTGGTGAATATTTATTTCTAGGTATCCCTCCATCACCAGCCGGGGTTTCACTACCTAACCTCCTCGTTTTTTTTCTTTCTGTGTGCTTATTTACTGTTCGATTTTGATAAAACTTGGTCTGCTTGTTCCATATGGATAAACAAACATAATGACAGAGCGAATTTCAATTCAAGACATTAGTTTCTCACTGGTCACCAAACAACTTTAAGTCGCTAGCTCCAATTTTCACATTTTTATTCATAAAATCCTTTATTTTCCCTGTAGGATGATAAAACTTACAGAGGATATGCCTTATTATAGTGCTAATAATGCCTCAAAATTTCATTAGCCTGTCTTGATTAGTGTATTTTTGGCAAATATTTTTACAATTAGCACCCTCTCAACCCGGAGGCTACCCTCAGTTATGTTGTCTTAATCTCTGTAGTACTAGTTCTAACTTACGTAGATGTTCTTCTAAGGTGTTGGAAAAGATTACAAGATCATCCATATAGGCATGCAATATATCCCCTAACAAGTCTCCAAACACTATGTTAATCATTCTTGTAAATGTTATAGGAGCACAACGTAAACCAAAAGGCATCCGTAAAAATTCATAATGTCCCCTGGATGTGCTGAAGGCTGTGTATGGGATACTATCTTCTTCTAATGATATCTGGTGAAAGCCTTTAAGTAAGTCCAAACTGGTAAAATATTTATTCTGACCTAACAAAGACAAAATATCGTCAGTACATGGCACTGGGAATCGATCAGGGATCGTCTCCTCGTTTAGACGACGGAAGTCGACGCAGATACGCCATGTTCGATCTTTTTTCGGTACAACTATTAAAGGAAAATTATAAGGGCTGTTTGATTTCCTAATGACTCCTTCTTCTAGCATTTTACCTACTTCATTATTTATTTCATTCTGGAATTTCATAGGGAGACTCCCTATGAAATTCCAGAATGAAATAAATAATTTACGAGGGTACATAGATAATTTTCTGCTTGTCCTTTAACCTTATTTGATGCTGAATCACATCTGTTTTTCCTAAGGATCCATCCGTAGTGGAAAAAACATCATGATATTTAGTTAAAAGTCCAAAAATTTTCTGCTGAATTTCTTCTTCTTGAATGTCTTTATTGATTTTATTTTTAATAGATCGCAAAAGGGATTCATCCGCAACTGATTGAGAGTGATTGATCTCAGCAACAGTAAGAATACGATGTTTATAAACTTCTACATCCAAGATATGTTGATTTTTGTGAATTACTAAAGTGTTATTTAAATGATTACAGACTTCAATATTACATTGTTGATGTGAGCCTACTGTATAAATAGCTTGTGTGACAGACAATCCGTTAGTTTTCAAAGTGTCGGAAAGGATTAATATTTCAGATCCCGGTAATGTTTTCATTTGCACTATTAAACTCGAAGGTACGTTTGGTTCGATAGATTGCGTGCAAGATGATATTACGGGTGAACGAGAATTCTGCTGGGTCGCGTATATTATTTCTTTATTAGTGAGGCAAGTTATTGGTTCTTCAACGTACGTTACGGTTACATTTGTTGTCTCCTTTCTATCCAAAACTGATTTTAAGGTATTCGAAGACTTATAGAATTTCCCTTTGATATACACGCCGTGCTTGGCAGGGGCTAAGGTAATGTTTTTGATTTCCCATAGATGGGTATCCTATAATTACAGCTGTATACATATTAATGTTTTTTACAACAACAAATGTATCGGCAAACGTGCGTTTACCGACTTTGAACTGAACATGAGTTATGCCTATGACATTTAATTCATTACTTCCTATACCCGAGAGTCTAATTCCGGATTTTTCAATCGGAAAGTTCGAAAACAACAAATGATGTGTCTTCAAATCCATGATATTACGTGGACTACCAGAGTCAAAAAATAACGTAAGGGATTTGTGTTCCAAATTTACAGCATATAAGGTTGGTCGTAACTCATTTTGGCTTATTATTGTATGAATTCGTTGCAAATCTACGGGAGCATGCACTGTTTTACTTAATTCGGCCGTGTGTTTCATAGGAAAATCTATTGTGTCACAATTATCTGATAAAACCTT
>NC_090726.1:14621152-14623652 GCF_036898095.1 Palaemon carinicauda | reverse complement strand
AACTCAGCAGATAGACCTATAGGAACCCCAAAACCCCCATCCTTAGCTCACAAGGACGGTAAGGTTGCAGCAACTAAAGGAACTTACCAGTTTGAGCGGGACTCTAAACCCCGTCTGACTATCACCAGGTAAGGAACTTACCACCAGGCCAGCACACCGGGGGTAAAGCCTTTAAGGCCACCCCTAACTAATCATCTTCAGGAGACTAGGGATGGACATATCCACCAGAATGGAAACCACTCTTGACTACCCTTACTTAAGCCAGCTTTTTCTCACTAGACTTACGATGCTGTGAATGTAAAAAATGTCTGGAGAGGTGACTAGAAGTGTAATAAGGCTACTTTTGAGCTTTACTCATGTGTCATGGGGGGGGGGGGTGATTTTGCAGTTTAACCAAATCACTTGCATATGCTGAATACATGCTTAAATAAATTATCCTAAATAAATTACTCTGGCTGAAATCATAATTTGTTACTAGCGGCAATATTGGAAAATGGCTGTATTTTTATCCTAAAATTAGTAATGGTGAACCCTTAAACACATATCACCACAAAACACAGTTTATGAATATGAAACATCAAACCACTAGAATCAAAGAATCAAACAATGCTGAAGGTAATGTTCAAATTTATGATATTCATATTGTTTGTTTGAGGTCATAATGGAAATGAGAGCCATTAGCTTCCTTGTCAGGGTTAGAGATAGTCCCATATCTAACTATTTTTCATAAGGGTATAGTCTAACATTGTGCCAAATTTTATTCTTTTAACGCAATTAACAACAAAAAGTCCCCTCATCTGCCTGACTATAGTAAGATGAAGACTACTTCAGCGTGTAGGATTTTTGGTAAAAAATTATGATGAATGCCATCCGCCCGTTTTAGATTGCCTCATCTTATACTGTTAAAAAACAATATTTTTCAGAAATACAGGCGGCAGTAATTTTCACCTTACTTTGTTATTATCTTTGACTGGTTGGTGACCGTATTATCAGTCCTTAACGTCAATATATCCATCTTTAAAACGGTAAATAACTGGCTATATTTATTTCAGAATATTTAACATTTTTAGGGCCAATTATTATGTGTCGGTAAGACAAGGGCTCTTAAGATAGCAGACCGTAAATACTGAATGCCACTATTATATAGTTTCAAATTATTGAAAAAATATATTAATGTATCCAAGAAAATTATTACTAAAATATTAAAAAAAAAAAATAAAACCTTAACCAGAAAAAATAACTCCATGAGTGTAATAATTTATTCATTATATGATGGACAGAATTTATTCTTAATGAATATGGATATTTATCAACATTAATAATGTCATATATTACATTTCAAGGAATTCCCGTCCCTGCAACGTTATGGAATGAGGCTGTGATTTCGTTTCCAATCTCTGTGAACCAAGTAGATTTCAGCTATTAGCATTTGTAAGGTCGTCAAAGGACCACCGTAATTAAGCGCAATTAGCAGTTCATTTAGAGATCTGATAGAGTGATACAGAGTTTCAAAGCAGCTCATGTTCACGTGGTCCTGTGCGTCCTAATTTCTAGTTAATCTATACAGTGAATTGGGAATTATACATATTTTTTTCTTCAAAAAATTAATTACACAATCCATCATTATTCATAATACATCAGTAATGCACAATTCTTGCTCTCGGTAATTTTTTTGTACGTTATAGAAAAGACAAAATATATTAAAGGCTTATATTGAATTAGTTAATGTAAATGACCATGCACAAGAGTTTACAAACAACGGACTAAAAATAAAATAATCCAGTAGCTACTTATATGATATTGTAAATATATATATATATATATATATAATATATATATATATATTTAAATAAATATATATATATATATATATATATATATATATATATATATATATATATATATATTTATATACGTATGTATATATATATATATATATATATATATATATATATATATATATATATATATATATTTATATACGTATGAATATATATATATATATCTATATATATATTTATGTATATGTATACATGTATATGCATATATATACATATATATGTATATGTATATATATATATATATATATATATATATATATATATATACATATATACACATACACACACATATATATATGCATACATATATATATGTATATATATATATATATATATATATATATATATTATATATATATAAACATGCATATGTATATACATACATACATACATACATACATATATACTGTATATATACATATATACATATATATACATATATATATATATATATATATATATATATATATATATATATATATATATATATATACATATATTATTTATATATAAATAACATATATATATATATATATATATATATATATATATATATATATATATATACACACACACACATATATATATATATATATATATATATATATATATATATATATATTCATACATACATATATATACATAGATGCATACACACA
>NC_090726.1:14615230-14620652 GCF_036898095.1 Palaemon carinicauda | reverse complement strand
GTAGTTTTAATGAATATATATGTTTCTCCTTTTTTCTATAGTAGGCTATTATAAGACAAAATAGATCAATAAGCTGGGGTCGCTTATATTCAGGGTGGAGAAAATCAGGGTCTCTCTTCTTCAGGTGAGTGAAGTTTGGGTCCTTTATCTTCAGGAGAACTATTTGGGGTCGCTTATCTTCAGGTGATCCGAAATTGTTTATGCAACGAAGAATAATGGCAATCTTATTAGTCATGTCAGATTCCAGATATACGCACATATAAAGCACACTTCAGATTTTCTATCATTGCCATTTTATATGACAAGATACTAGATGACAGGCGGTGGACCAAAACCGTAGTAAAGTAGTCTGGAGCTATCTGAGAAGTTGATTTATTCACGAGAAAGGCCTTCCTATGCTTACACACAGGTTGGTATTGTCTCGTGGATGAAAACCTCTTGCAGCTCATGAAGTAATTCAATCTGTGGGCAGATATATCCTTCTCATAGATACAGGAGAAAAAATCCAAGCAAGAACGTTCTTGGCTAGAAAGATGATCAGACTCCCTGCTTCGTGATACACGTGCGTAGACCAGAGTGGGTGTAGTATTGGTCTTGGAAGCTGAAACAGTGAATACTACGAACTGTTTGGCCCCGTGAATCTATTAGCCCTACCATCCCGGAAATCCTGAAGGATATTCAAATCCTTCTAAAAAATCGTCATAGGAAACATATTGATGACCATCTGATCCAGCCCAGATTTAGAGTATATCTGGCCAATACCTGAGCAGCCACACTTTCTGCTAAGTATAGTGGAAGCTTGTAGTTCTCTTTTGCTGTAAACATATCTATTAGGAGGTACAAAACTAGTCCTTGAAACTCCTGTCGGTATGGTGCCCTTTTTGATGCGTTACATCTGATGTGTTTGTAAAAATGAGGCACGTCAAGGATCATTCTTCTTTCTGGGGAGTGTCTCTTTGATATGTTGAATAATCTTGCCTGGAATTGGAAAATCATACAATTAGCATCTTCCTTACAAACCTGTCGAGTCCCAGGGGTCTGGTCTGATGAAAGCTGTGGCTTGGAGAAGGATTTGATATCAATGACCAACCGAGACTTATAGAGACTGTTCTTTACACCTACTGTGAAATGTACCTAAGTTCCCAAAAACAATGGAAATGATCCCTAACAAGAAACCTCTCATAGATAAGACGCTTTACCTTTAATTGACTTATCAGTCTCTCTATTCCTCTTAAAATGTCTTCCATGGCTCCCATTGGTCTATAATCCAGTTCTGCCTGAGCATGGGATTGGGTCTCATCTTCGGATGAGTAACCTTCCTTTCCCTGTTTTTCTCGGGGAAACATAGATGTAAGTCATAATTTGGGATGTAAAATCTACTATTTTAAAGCCACTACGCTACCTTTCATTCAGGGTAACAGTTTACCCATGGTAAAAGTCCGCCCCTTTTGACTTCACTTACTTTGCAAAAACAAAAGCAATATTTTTTTAAGTTTCCATAAAATTTGAAGGTGGGTCATCAAAAGAATTCTGGAATATTCTCCCAAATATTCTGCAAAAAACCATGTACCTTTTATCATAAAGCAGTATTAAGGCCGCTCTGTTCATCCAGTTGCCCCCCATGGTGTCATAATTTCTCAGATTAAGTAATTAATACTTAAATCCATTTTGACAGCAGAAAGGGCAATATTTATTTCCTAATTGTCATGTTTTTATTTTTCAAGAATCTATTACATCCTTTATCTCGTTCAGCTCTACTTGTTATTAAGATAGGAGTTCAAAACGTTTAATACTATAAATGTCGAAGTAAATAAAAACATTATACGCGGAGAGAGAGAGAGAGAGAGAGAGAGAGAGAGAGAGAGAGAGAGAGAGAGAGAGAGAGAGGAGAGAGAGAGAGAGAGAGAGTAAAATATATAATTCGAATATCCATTACGACCTCTAGTATTGCAATACTAATGCCACTAGATAGTCACTCTTATTTTCAATTTAAATGACATACTTTCCATAAAGAAAACTTATTTCAAAAGTCACTGATAAATATGTACAGTTATCATGATATTCCAGGTGCCATAGCATTTATATATTTCATCCCAATCCCTTTATATCGCTATTATGGTGGTCGTCTCGCATATTAAAGTGAATATCCGAAAGGTCATTGCAGTGAGAGTATCGTTTATGCAAATCCAATGTCCTTTTTCTCACATATTCATGACTTGATATCATGAAGGATTTATATCTCCTCCCGGATAGACTAAAAGAGAAAAATATTGTGAATAAATTGTTTGCGTTTGTTTCTGTAGATGGGTGTGTACACCTAACTATTTGGCGGTTATAAGGTATATCATAATTTTGTTTCTATTGAAATTAGCTTTACTTAAGAAAAAATAACTTTGAAATATATATGTTGAAATGTTTGTAACTTGCAGGGAGAAAATTGATAAATTGGAATATTTTTATGGGAAAAAAATAAGATACAGAAAAATAAAAAGAAATATAAGATAATTTTCCTTGTAATTAAAAAACTCTATTTGGATTTATTAGGTTCTCCATAGCCTGATTTTTTTTTTCAATTACTCTCGTAATCTCTCCCATTGTTTATGTTTTCTTTATAGAATTGTGAGAACTCAGCAAAGTGCACAGTTCTTTCAAAAAAATACCATAGCAACTTTCTCACCTGTTAAGAAGGACATCAATATTTATAGTCATGAGCTAGTACTAAAATAAGATAGGTAGCAACCAAGATGTTAAGGGTATGGTTATTCAAAATATAACTATTTAGCAAGCAAACGGGTCTGGAATGGTCTTCTGGTATTGGAGAAGACAAACAGAATATGAATCGGACTATGGTAATCAGAAATATGACAACAAGGCATATTGATAGAATTTGGATGGGCTTTTAGTGGGAGGACAGGCCAAAAGATCAGGAATAGGTTTGTTGTATTATTGAATGAGGCAACATGACAGATGCCAAAATGTGAATGGGCTCATGATAATGGATGTGTGGTAACATCATAGACTAAAAGAATATCAATGGGGTTCTGATCTTTTGAAGTGTTGCATTCTGGCAGATCAACATAAGGAAGTCGTTTTCTATTAATTGAAATTTTGGAATGTTCCCAAATTAAGAAAAAGTTTCTGGTTGTTGAAACAGAGGTAACAAAGGTTTTTGGGTGGTGGAAATTAGGCAACATAACTGACAAACGTAATGTGAATGGGCCTCTTGAAATTGGAATAGTGGAAGCCAGCCAAAAGTAATAGAATATAAAAGGTCTTTTTATAACTAGAAGTGTATGATGAAAGCGAATTATTATTTAGTGGTAGTAAAGACATGAGATTGAGTCCACCCTTTCCCAATCTATGATAACATTCTTCATTAAAATGTATAAAAAAGTCTCAAGTTTCTGAAAATCTTGACCGTTGTTGTATTTTTTCTACCAAAAAATCTTAACATTAACTTTTCATGATATATATTACTCGATTATAATGCATATGGGGAGATTTCTAGATTTTTATGTTCGTATACTTCAAAAAAGGATGCATGCGCTATAATGTTGCTATTTTTTTCAAGTCCAAGCATATCCAAGGTTCAGGAAAATAGATAATCAAGAACTAGAGTTTTATTTATTATTTCCATAAAACCGACTGAAAATTTAAGTTTATATTAACACTGCAACATTGCATATCATGAAACTCTTGTGGGCTTTTTAAGTTCAATACTTTACTGACTGTTCAGTGAGACTATGTAATATGCTAATATTTATCTCTCTCTCTCTCTCTCTCTCTCTCTCTCTCTCTCTCTCTCTCTCTCTCTCTCTCTCTCTCTCTCTCTCTCCTCTCTCTCTCTCTCTCTCTCTCTTAAATAGTAAGTTGAATTATGGGACAAATAATGATTGGATATTTCATGGAGGAATAAAGAAGTGAACATGGAATTGATGGAAAATAACCCAGTAAATGCGATTTTAGTTATCATTTATCAAATGTTTTGAAATAATAGTCTACCTTTTCACGCGTTTTTGTAAGAGTTGTTTTTATATATTATCCAAATTATAAACCATTCATAAGGTTTAATTTTTCACGATAGTGGATTTTATTCAAAATAACCTGCTTTTTGTAATGTGTTAAGTTTTCCTATATAGTTTATAGTAACAACTTCTATTTGGTTAGCGTAAAGTCGTAGTGTGAATTGTAGAAAGTCTGCTGTTACTTATTAGCTTTATAAAATTCATAAAAAGTTTATTGTTTTTGCAAAAAAGAATATAAACCTTTAACGAAGACCTGTTATAAAAGTAAAATATACAAAACCTCTCTTCCATGGAAAATGTTCAACTATGTCAACATAAATTTGCATAATGAAAGTTTGGGGTATTATAATTAATTTATGATACTTCGATAATGCTTTTCATGTTGAAATTTGGCATTGTAACTGTAGTCAAGGTGACATTTTCTATGATAACATTATGATGTTATATGATTTGAAATTTTATATTATATTTGGAGTGATGGTGATATTTTCTCACAATACCTTTGATTATTAAATCTCAATTATGATTGCTTTCTTTTTGTATAATTCAAATTTTCATCAAATATTTGAATATTGTCGCAATTAACTAACAAAAGAAAAGTAAAAAATCTTCAAGGATGCTTGAGATTTAGTGTTTCTTACGACAACGACAATTCTTCAAAAAACGGATTTTGAGCGAAGCGAAAAATCTATTTTTGGGTGAGATAGCCATGGCGTCCTGATGGAAGGATCCTTTTTGGTAGCTTCCTTGGGTAATCACTACTAGGATTTTCCCAGAGAATTAAACCACAGGTTATCACAGAATTCTAACTTCTGGAGCGAGTATCCTAAGGGTTTCCCCTTAAGACATCGTGTATCAACAGGGGACACGCATGTATAAACGTGCCACATAGCTATCTGCACCCCCATATAGAGTTAACGCTTCAATATGGCGGACAGGGAGTGGCTGGGAGCTGAGCCGCAGCCAATCTAGACGTGGCGATATCGGTACTCGCGATGTAAACAGACGGACGCCATTGCTTTTGATGACGTCACGTCTGTCCTCATTCCGAAAGTCTGGAGCTCGCTCATCACCATGATACAGCGGCACAGGGCGGGACCTGATAACAGACAGGGTGGGTCCATCAGGACGCCATGGCTATCTCACCCAAAAATAGATTTTTCGCTTCGCTCAAAATCCGTTTTTTGGGCTCAAGCCATGGCGTCCTGATGGAAGAGTACCAGAGAATTAGTGTATCGTGGTAGACTTTTTCCCCTTTATAAGTGAGTGCTAAAACAGTGATTACCCAAGGAAGCTACCAAAAAGGATCCTTCCATCAGGACGCCATGGCTTGAGCCCAAAAATAAGTATTATATAAATAGTAAACTACTACGATTGGTAAAAAAAGGAACTTCAAT